>NW_007377462.1:197249-241023 GCF_000475195.1 Diaphorina citri
TCCGAATGACAAATGTAAGTTCTTTTAGGGTTGAGGGTTTGAATCCTAATGAGTAATGAGGATAGAATTTTACCATCCTTATCGTTAATTTGAGTATTTGTCACTAATAACATCTGACTAACATCTAAAGGAACTCTAGTCTCGTTCGAGTAGTGAAGGTATAAAGAAGTCACTTTTAGGTACTCTGACCTGTAGTTCTTTAAATTAAACATCAAAGTTGAATATTTTGTCTCCTTTTGCTGTTTCCAGACTATTTGTGAGAAGTTGGATTTCCCTCGAAGGTCGGTGTCAATGTCAGAACTCACCAAGGGAGGCAGAGGCATCAGTTCCAGTGTTCTCCTTATCCGGAAAACCAAACATATTCGGAGCATATAAGTGAAGTCATAAAGAGTAGCATATCTACCTACATATACACTTTCAGCATATACACTATACAAGGACTGCAAATGAAGCCCTTATGTATACCTGTATTGTATTCGACTTTTAAATACACCTTCAGAGTCTACAAGGACTGCGAATGTAGCACTTATGTATATCAGGTATACTATACCTACTTACAGACCTATAAAATTTCAAAGTATACAATGTAGGTAAATTATGTCCTTATGTATACCTTCGACATGTATAAAAAGTGAGTGAGTGATAAAAAAAAGAACTACTCTTTTCATTGGACTACTCAGTTATTGAGTCAGATCCCAAAGCAGAGTGTACATTTATACGTACAGAATACGGTCCGTTTCTGTCCCGATATCAAATCTAGAAGAAGAAGAAGAAGAAGAAGAAGAAGAAGAAGAAGAAGAAGAAGAAGAAGAAGAAGAAGAAGAAGAAAAATAATAAAAACTTAATAAACCTTCGATAATTTCCCACAACTCTGTACCTCGGGATATTTGTGTACCTTCAGATACATCTTGATCAAAGTTGTCTCATTAGATATGCATGAGAGTTTCATACGATCTGCCCTTCTTTTCACTCATTTGCCCCCGAAGGAAAAGCAAAGTCAACACACCAACCGCTTCTTTGAGTTTTTTTTTCCAAGTTTTGATAAAGCGAACTGTAATAACGGACGCTTTATCTACCCGAACACGAAGGTAAGAGGACAAAACGAACCTTATCTCTTTGCCGCGGGAGGGAATCGAACCCGCGACCCAGCACTTACAAGGCTGGAGCACTCTTTAACAAGCTAACTATATAGGCTGGCAGACGCACCTTTAGAACTCAAGTTTAAATAGCCCTTTCAATTCTTTGCAACTTTTCTAATAAATTGTGGAATGATAGAGTTTTACTGAGCGCCTGAACCACAAAGTTACCTACATCTGTTTGGGGGTCGAACCGGCAACCTTCGCATTAGGAGCGAGTGCCTTGAGAAAGTGCGTGTGTTAATGGTGGAAAGTAATATAAATGGCGGAAAACTCTCATGGCGCTATGGTATAAATTTGTTTTTCCGACTCCACAACGAAATAAATGTAGCATTAATTCTCATTATCATGAAATGGGAGAGAGAGAGGTGGAGGAGAGAGGAGAGATACAGGGGGAGGGAAGAGAAGAGATGGAGGGGAAAAGGAAGCAGAGGGAATAAGAAGCAGTAGGTGGAAAATGGGTCGAGAGAGAGAGGTAGAGAAAGGGGAATATGAGAGAATGGGTGGAGAGAGGGAAGGAGAAGGAGAGACAAAGAGGGAGAAATGGAGAGAGAGGGAGAGAGAGAGAGAGAAGCATGATCCTGGAAGGAGATAGAATACAGAGAGTGAACTTGAAGAAAACAATGAGAGGGAGAGGGAGAGGAAGAGAAAGAGAGAGAGAGAAAGGAGGAAGGAAGGAGGGAGGGAGAGAGAAAGAGGACAGATAAAGGTGGAAGGGAGAGTGAGAGAGAATACAAGTCTACTTTATTTCAAGTAATGTTTCTGAGACCACCCTGTCAAAGAGACAAAAAAAAAGTTAATAGGAAAGTAAAAAGCTCTTAATTTAAATTAAACTTACAAAAGCTCATGATAATAAACAGGTACAGTGTAAAAAACAGAGTGCAGTTCAAATCTCGTCCTAAAGACCAGTTCACACAGGCGAGTAAAGTCGGTTGGACTGGCGTGAACGACCTATTCCAGTGTTAAACGCCTTATTTGCAAAAGAGTGGCTTAGTACAGGGAACGGGTGGCATAGCAGTATTTACTTCTGAGCACTTGTACTTACTATCGCACTACCCATAGAGGCTGGGCTAGTGAATAGCCGAAGGACTACTAACCCAAACCTACCTTCGACGTCTTCCATACTCTAAGTATAAGTAATGCTTTATTTAGACTGTCAGCTTAGAACAAGTTGTTCCATTATACCAACAGAGTTTAATAGAGCACCTCTTTATTGATATACTTTTGTGTATTACAAAAATATTCTACTCGCCCTTCACTCGCCTCATTTCAACAAGTATGCTACTGGACTAGCATATATCAGTTTTCTGGCTCTTTCAACACTGTGAGATATCCTAAACAGAATGAATGGCTTTAAATTCCATAATGTGATATACTCACAGCACACAGGCATAGCGACTTTTTCCTCTCAATCTTTTTTTTCCAAGTGGCTCTATAACTCTATCTCCCTGTCCTATTTTTTATAGGAAGGCAGAAATAAATTAATTTACTGTAATGCCCGCAGCAGCACCAAGTACCCGAGTGGGTTGTGTGTTCATTAAAATATCCTGGAACACTGGCCGAGAGGAAGTAGGGAGAGTAAATGAAGGGTCTGCTGTCTTCATGACAGACCTAGGGATGAAATAATAGGTATAGCCAACTCCTACAACAAAAATGAGAAAATAAAATTTAAGTTGTTGCTGGAAAAATAGACATAAATTTGAATCAACAAAATTTCCACCACTTTCCACTAAAAGGTTACATAACTCTAAAATGGATACGAAAACTCTTCCTGGAAGAAAAGCCTACGTCTTCACTCGTAACTTGAACTAGAAGTGGATTTCAACTCAAACTCAACTTCTCTCTCGAGCTAGATTTTAATATTTATTGTACTTTCATTTCAAGAAAGCAAACAAAAATGATAGTAATAATAAATTCTGGGACTTTTTAGATATTTTTTCAAGTCTCAGTGGCGTATCCACATTCTGAATCCAGCCTCAAAGTTGGATGAGTAACCCGTTTGAAATTTTATGGTTACAAGATCAAGTTCTCATTTTAAATTTGTTTAAAATTTGAAGGCCAAGTGAATCAAGTCAGTTTATGCTAACGCTTTCTCTCTCCTCTACTTTTGCTGTTTGTTTTTTTCCCCCTTCTTATTTTTGGGGACTGAGAGTGTAAGGAGATTAAATTTTGTCCCCATTCGTGGCACAAACTTTGTTCTTGCGGATTTGTATATCATTTATATGAATTTTTATGTTCTGTTGTTATGTTGAAAATTTGAAATATTAATAAATGTATGCTCATTCCCCACCACTGTAAATTTCTCTCTCTCATTCTCCTCTCACCCTCTCTTCAGAATTGTTCAAGAAGAACAAAAATCTATGCTCCCTCTCTTATTTCTCTGTTTTTCTTTCTCTTGTCAGATTCATTCACTTTTTCATTCCTTGACTTTATCTTTTTTCTTTCCATTCTCTGCCTCTACAAACAAAATACAATGACTGAGTTCTCCATTAAAAAGTGTATCGCTCTAAAAACAGAGTGCAGTTCAAATCTCGTCCTAAAGACCTGGGCCCTGTTTCATGAAACTTATAAGTCCTGTAATACAGGGAAATTGCCTCTATTAAAGCCAAATTTTAAAGATGGTCGTTTCACGAGTAAAGGACCTGAGGGATGGAGGAGAAGGTGGAGAAAAGTAAAAAAAGGGAGAGAGAGAAAGAAGTAGGGAAAGGGAAGGACAGAAAGAGATGATGACGGGAAGGGAGGGATGGAGGGGGAGGTAGAGAAAGAGGTCAGATAAAAGTAGAAGAGTGAGTGAGAGAGAGAGGGAGGGAGACGGAGAGAGAGAGAGAGAGAGGGAGAGAGAGGGGGGAATGAAAAGAAATGAAGTGAGAGGTGAGGGAGGAAGATAACATGGGAATGGGACAAACAGACAGGACAAGGAGTTATTTTAGAACTCAAGAAGAGAGTAGATGCATTAAGAAGTAATATTAAAACCAAGAATAGAGTGGTATGGGCTTAACTCTGTGCACAAAAAGCCCCCTGAGGCTTAGTTGTAGGGGCAAATAGGCCAAACAGCCCAAAAGATGGGTTAAGCTTATATGAATGTACTGGGTGGCATGGGAAAGAAAAGTCAAATGTGTGAGAAAACAGGAAGGTATTTGAGGAAGAGACAAGCTATTCTACAATTGAAAATTACTTTCCTTATTAGAGGATAAGGAAAGTAAAAAAATACACAAAGGAATGTATCCTTCTACCCAGATTGACGAAAGAAAAGAAGACAGGGGAGGGATACGGGTGCAAGAATAAATGAGAGGATAGAAGGGAGATGAAGTGAGACAAGAGAAAGGGAAAGAGGGGGAAAGAAAGAGACAGGGAGGGAGGGGGGGGAGAGAGAGAGAGGGAAGAAGAGGAGAGAGAGAGGGGGGGAGAGAGAGAGGGAAAGAGAAAGGGGAGGGAAAGAGAGAGGGGGAGAGAGAATATACATAGGTTAGAGGACAAAGAAAGCTGTAAGCCTGAGATAAAAAAAAATCACTCACCTGTTTATGGATAGCCCATCCAAGTGATCCAAACCATTCCCATTGTCGGTCAAAAATAGTGTAAAAATAGAAGAGAGACAGTCCATTTTGAAACTTAACGTAATTGGTAATCGTCCACAAACGAACATAAAACTTACAAGAATAGTTTATCGAAAGAGTTCCTAGATCCTAATATAATATTCCTAATCCTATCCAAATAACCAAAATCACTGCACGCTTTACTTTTCAACTTTGAACTTTGAATTTGAAAAAAAAAAGCCGCCATGATTTTTTGATAAAAAGGAAGCCATTTTGAATTTTGAAAAATCAGTGGGGGACATCATAGGGAGTCAGAGTGAAAAAAAAAAGATTTGTTCAAAACACATGATTGGTTCAAAATAAATCAATTTAAATTTTAAATATGAATCTCAAAGAGGTAAATTAATTAATTTTAGGATTTCTTTTGTTCACAGGAAAAACATTCCATTAATAAAATTACTATAGGTACTTTTTTTTTTTTTTTTTTTGTAAAATTTTCTTTTCAATTTTCGATCCGTGGTTCGTGTAGACGAGACCTTTTAAAATCAGCTGATTTCGGACAATCAGCTGCCATCTTGAAAATTTTTGCAGGCTAGTTTTGTTTTGGAAAATTTTCCGAAGCAAAAAGCAAAAATCAGCAAAATCCATCACCAAAAAATCAAAAGTTCACAAGTTGAACTTAATTTATCTATCCAGGCGAACGTGAAAGGTAAGCTTTCATTTTAGCACTTCTCTACAACCTGGTTCGTAAGTGTACTTCTGCTTACGTGATTTTCCTAGTCTCAGAAAGCCTTGTCCTGTCGTCAATCAATAACTTCTTCTCCTATGCCTTCTCCCCTTGAAGGGTCAAACTTCTCATTTAATTCTTCACAATTTGAAAGAGAACCAATCACCCATACCAACACCTACTTCCATTCCAAAGAATCATTCTCATTAACTAGGTACCACTGAATTGATCAGTCCTTTGAGTATTGAATGATGAGCTTAGGGCTATCTCATAGTGATGAAACTTGTCTTATTTTAGGTTAGGTTGTTATAATCAGCTATGGAGTTGAGTCTAAAGATAACTATCATCTGACTTAAAGGGAAAAGGCTGATAAGAAAGGAAAAAGCCAGCCACTCTGAGAACAACCCTTGTCCATTTTGATTAGAGTTTCCTCTGGCTTGAAATCAAACCCACAACTTTGTATTTAACATACAGCATACAGCCATACTACCAAACTACTTAGGCTGGCTGTTATCTCACTTTATGTTTGCTGTATTTTCAGATAATCATGTTGAGCCGTGTAGCTGTATCGGCAACCCGAGCTTTGATAAAGCCCAAGTCTCTAGCAGCATCCTACAGTGCTGCATCAGCCCACTCCAATGAACCCGTAGCAAAGGAACATTTTGACTTTTTCCCCAACCGAGAAGTTGTTGGTTATGGTTTCAATGGCGAGCCTGGATACATTGACAACCCAATGTTCCCCTATCCATCAATTAGATTCAAGGCTATCACCAAGGAATTGGAGGTGAGGATTTTTTTTTTTTTTTGTAGAGTTTGATACAGGGAACTATAACAATGGAAATCTAATCATCTCAAAATCAATGACAGAAAAAGGATAGGTTCAAAAAAGGCCAGCCATTCTGAGAGCAAATCTTATCTGTTGGAATAAAGTTTACCCTGAAAGGAGTTTAACCTGTGACATAACACTTTCAATGCTGACACACTACCCTACAAGGCAAGTAGGCTGACCCATTGATCTTCTCTTTCACTGTAAGCCATTAAGTTTCATTATTATCTTTCTTCTTACAGCCATTGAAACAAAAAGAGAAGGGTGACTGGAAAAATCTGACCCTGGAGGAAAAGAAAACCCTGTACCGAGCATCCTTTGCCCAGACCTTTGTAGAGATGAATGCCCCCACTGGCGAATGGAAGGGAGCCTTTGGCATTGCCTTTATGGTCGTGACCGTCAGCTTACTGACTTACGTTCTCATGTACAAAGTTGGAAGTAAGTATGTTTTGTATGATTAAAAGTCAATAGAAAAAAAGTCAATAGAAAAATGTGATAGATTGAAATACGGTAAAGTATTTCTAGAGTGTCTTTTCTGCTCAGGTAAAAAATAAAAATCCAAAGGCAAAAATGTCAACCTCAACAGGAATTGACCAACTGCCGGTTCGTGACCTAGAAAGTTGTCACTTGAGTCTCAATATTTAGATTTTTTTTGCCAGAAGAAAATTTAAAATTCTGTGATGTCAACCATACTTATAAGGTGCCTCATTCTTTATTTTCAGTTTTCCCTGAGAAAGCTGAAACTTTATCTGAAGAACACAGACAGGAAATGTTGCAGAAGATGATTGACCTCAGATGGAATCCCATCACCGGTACTGCCTCCAAATGGGACTACGAGAAGAACGACTGGAAAAAGTAAATGCTTTTTCCATCATCCTTTCCCTTTCTGTGAGTCAATCTTGATGGATTGAAATAGTGTAAATCTTTAACCCAAAACAGCAGGCCCCAAATGGCTAAAACCATTTTAAATGCCCTTTTGTAAGCCATAAATTTTGATTTATAATCAAACAAAGCAGGTTTGAAGTAATATTATAAAAAAGAATGATCTGCTTTCAATAGCCTTTTGCACTGTCAGTTACCCTAGAGTAGGCAATTACACTATTTCATTAGAAGGTGAAAACAATATTCAAGTCATAGACACCTTAAAGTAATTTCTAAATGTTGGGCAAGTCCTTCAGGTAGAGAGGGGAGATGGGTTATGTAGGTTAGTGCCATGATCATAGATCCTGCTTTTCCTTAAACCAAGTCCTTGTTTAAGGGATTTACTTCCTTCTCACCCTATTGGGATTTGTGATGAAAGCTTACCCTGCTCTATGTGGTGCACTATGGACAAAAACTACCAGGATTGTAACTATAAGAGATATTCTACTTATGTGTATGTACAGAAATAAATATGTTGAGTTTGATTCATTCTTCAAAAATCGCATTGTTCCTCCTCTCGTTTTATGTTCTACTTTCTGTGTAAAAAAATTGATAAAAGATATACGAAAAATGCAAGTTTCGTTAGGTATGTCAAATTCATTTCATTTATTAATTTGATCTTCAACAGAAAATATGGTTCAATACTCAATACTGTATGTCTCAGGCCATCTCTCCTTAACTCTTTTCTGGTTCAGAATAATATCAACTGTATAAATACTTACTACAATACTAGAGATAATACGTAGATAACTTTTCAATTTTCTAGGGTTTTAAGGTTTGTAAGGAAATACTAACATGTGCAGTGAGTTTGCAAATAAAATTTACAAATGTCAAGTACCTAAATTTTATTGAGATCAACAAAATGTCAAAACTGGGTAGGAAATATAAACCAAATCTACAAGTATCTTTGGACATAACATGGGGTGCTCAGTTAAATAATCAGGAATAATGGTAAAAATTTTACCTACTAATTGGGATTCCCTAGATTTTAAAACATTGTAGTACAGAAAACGTGTAACGACTCGACTTAAGCCAACTTTTATCAAATAGAGAAGGAAGATTTTTTCCAAGTCACTAAATAAATTATCTTTTCATATTCATTTTCTTTCACACAGTCCAAAAAATTAAGTACGTAACATGGGATGCTCAGTTAAATAATCAGGAATAATGGACGTCCTAATTGGGATTCCCTAGATTTTAAAACATTGTAGTACAGAAAACGTGTAACGACTCGACTTAAGCCAACTTTTATCAAATAGAGAAGGGAAGCAGCCACTTCATCGACACAACAGCTGGAATTAAATCAAAAGTTCAGACTAGGTACTTCAGATGAATCAGATGTATGTTAGTAGTTTGCACTAATGTATGTTGAAAAATGAAAAATTAGTTTGTCAATATGTCTTATTTAAATTATTGTTTTGGACATATAAGTTACTTGTTCTTATAATATAAGATTATTAAACACTGTTTAACTCTGAAGGAAAAAAATTGCAAGATATGAAAAGCTAGGTAAGTAATTCACTTAATAAATTAAAATGCACTCATTCTGTGGCAGCAATTATAAATATCCAAGCTCCTTCAAAGCTTACCTTCCATATGATGTGTCTCCCAGAATAAAAATCTGTTTGAAAGATTTCTGTTCTAGGTGTTGGGCAATGTCAACTGAATATTCCAGAAGCTCGTCTGGAAATTGAAGGCATATCTGAAAATAGAGATTCAACAAGACAATTAAAACTGATCACAAAATAATATGTAAGTAATACAAAAGAGATTACAGGAAATCATTTTGTCTGTGTGTAAGTTTCCAAGTAAATGTATGAAATCCAAAGCTGTGAACATCCACAACAAGCTTCGCACTTTGCCTGGACTTTACCAAATTACCATAGCCTTCCTGACACTGATCATTGACAAGCAAGGCTTGGTACTTCACAGTGGATGATTGATTTTAAGACCTTTGGTTATTTTGACTTGGTGAAAGGCTAGGTACATCTATATGGGCTTATACAGTCATAGGGAATTTTTCAGTGATTTTCCTGAACTATTTTAGGTTACAGACCATTTTTTTACTTTTTTATCAAGAGCTACTGAAGGGCATGAGAAGGTCTAGGGGTGATCTTTCCCTGATCTCATTTCCTGTAACTTACCCGAGATAGCTGATGTTCTGTAATCCAGCCCAGACATCTCTCCAGTTCAAATACATCCACCAGTTCATCTTTACTTAGCTTTGGGTGATTTTTCTATATGGGCTTATACAGTCATAGGGAATTTTTCAGAGATTTCCCTGAACTATTTTAGGTTACAGACCATTTTTTACTTTTTTATCAAGAGCTACTGAAGGGCATGAGAAGGTCTAGGGTTGATCTTTCCTTGATCTCATTTCCTGTTACTTACCCGGGATAGCTGATGTTCTGTAATCCAGCCCAGACATCTCTCCAGTTCAAATACATCCACCAGTTCATCTTTACTTAGCTTTGGGTGATTTTCTACATTAATTTGCCTGTCCAACACGGATTTCTCGTCACTGTACAAAAGAGCCATAGCGATTGGAAAATCCGTCACGTTTGCCATTTGTTTACATCGTTAAATCTACCTCTATTTACATTTCCTTATCACTATCACGATTTCTACAAGGTTTTCCCGGGAACATTTAAAAATGGAAAGTTTTTTGGGGTAGAAAATAATTTATGCACCCGTGTGAGAGGACATTAAAAATTAATTTAAATAATTTTCTACCTAATTCTTATCACTATCACGATTTCTACACGGTTTTCCCGGGAACATTTGAAAATGGAAAGTTTTTTGGGGTAGAAAATAATTTATGCACCCGTGTGAGAGGACATTAAAAATTAATTTAAATAATTTTCTACCTAATCATAAATAATATTTTTAATTACTACTGAATTAAAGCAAAATTATTAGAAAATTCTTTGAAATGGACTGAAAAAGGGAAGAAATCCGAAATCCGCCACTGAACAAAAAGGGTGTGACGAATCGACGGTATTGTTGCTGTAAACGGATCTTTCTAGTTTATTGATTGTCCGCCAATGTAGCAGCACCATCGATGGCTTGTGTTTGTGTTTTTCATCATTTTGAAAATTTAAAATTTCGATTTTTGTGTTTTAAATTTGCTGATAAGAAGCATTTTTCTGTTTAAAAAGTGTTTTGTGAGGAATAAATCCTAAAATAGTGTTTTAAATAGATGACTTTTGAAACCTATTAACATGTCCACTTTGAGATACACGCATGCAATTGTAGCGCGAGTCCCACGGTCCCTGAATGGAAAATTTGAAATAAAAGTTGACGAAGCCAGGAGACAACATGAAAGCTTTGTGGCTCTTCCATTAACATGTCCACTTTGAGATATACGCATGCAATCGTAGCGCGAGTCCCACGGTCCCTGAATGGAAAATTTGAAATAAAAGTTGACGAAGCCAGGAGACAACATGAAAGCTTTGTGGCTCTTCTCAGAGATCTTGGTTTAGATGTGATAGAACTGCCTCCTGATGAAGATCTACCAGAAAGTGTGTTCATTGAAGACACAGCTGTTATTGTCAATGGAATCGTGTTGATCATTAAGTACTTAGTCCTTTGGCCAGAGCTAGCCAAATCTTTTGTCTCCCATGGCTATACAAACATAGCTATACTCTTCTGGGATTCCAGCGACGAGTGTACAAGATCAGTAAGACTTGAAAACATGGACTATTCAGGTATGTGACAAATAATTTAAGTTACAGGGAGACTTCATGAGGAATACTGACACAAAACGCCGACTCCGCATCAGAAAAAAGCTGACAAGTTATCCCATCTTTCTTCATCAACTCCGATGGTTTGTCTCCACACTCGTATACCCACTACTGGGCGTACCACTACGACCCTCAGTCACGGCGTTCACAGGCGTGAGTCCCAGGTTCTGTTCCAGCCCTTGCCAAGATTTCCCTGTCAGTCCTTCACGTCCTGTGATAACCGCTACTGTATTCTTTTGTCTTACGGCCACCGAGGTGCAATCTTCTACCTGGAATGATCAATTAGTGAAACAAATTATTGGATATTTGCCACTACTTTCTTCAAAGAGAGTATTTAATTTATTTATTCAAGCAGCAGGGCCATGTGTGAAGGACAGTATAAATTCTGACATTGCCAGCCTAGTTGACTTAAAGGGTATTACGCCTGTCTTGTAAGCGCTAGGTCGCGGGTTCGATTTCCGCCCGGGGTGGATTTTATCCTGAACGCATAATGTTCGTTCTCGGGACGGCTGGCTTTCTCCTAGACGGCGTTCACAGGCGTGAGTCCCAGGTTCGGTTCCAGCCCCTGCCAAGATTTCCCTGTCAGTCCTTCACGTCCTGTGATAACCGCTACTGTATTCTTTTGTCTTACGGCCACCGAGGTGCAATCTTCTACCTGAAATGATCAATTAGTGAAACAAATTATTGGATATTTGCCACTACTTTCTTCAAAGAGAGTATTTAATTCATTTATTCAAGCAGCAGGACAGGACAGTATAAATTCTGACATTGCCAGCCTAGTTGACTTAAAGGGTATTACGCCTGTCTTGTAAGCGCTAGGTCGTGGGTTCGATTCCCGCCCAGGGCGGATTTTATCCTAAACGGATAATGTTCGTTCTCGGAATGGCTGGCTTTCTCCTATTCTGTTTTCCTTTTCTCTTCAATTATCGGGCGATAAGACCTTAGCAGCTACAGTTCCCTCTACCAAACCTTTATTTTTTTCGAATGTCCTGTTGACAATGTAATTTAAATGAGATACCCACTTACGCATGACACGATTTTTTTCAGAACGATAAGTTTACGCTCAGGCGGACTACTTTCCAAGCAGAGAAAACATGAATAAAATTACCTCTGAAGTATCATCAGGTGCGACTCCATTAACTCGCACGTTATTACTAAGGAGACTAATATCCATGCTAGGAGACACCAGATCAGGACACGAAACGTACTCTGCACCTCCTGGGAACAGACAAATAGTGGTTAGCGCGGTGGACTTCGGTTCTGGAGATTGGTGGTTCGAATCCAAGGGATTATTACTTATCACCTTATCAGAAATTAATATTCTTCGCCTTTTCCCGTGTTCAGCCTTTCAATCAGCCCTGGGGGTGAATGCTTTGGACTGATATTTGGTTTTGACAGCAAAAATTTTACAAGTGGATGTCTTTCGCACTCAACCTTTATCAAGGGAAAATTACTTACCAGAAATAAGCTGTGTAAAATCCAGGTTCACTTTGTTCTCCCAAGATCTGGCAGGGTTTAATGCGAGCTCTACGTCTATCAGATGCACTACGGGCTCGTGTTGATCACCAAGCCAGGAAACATTCAGAGGCATAAAGAGGTTGGTAAAAGACTGGTTGGTTCCCTAGGTTCAGAGTGCATATTATTGTGACCTTTATTTGCTACTTAATCATCTGTATTTTTATGCCCATAATGACTAGAACTTGCTAGTATTTGTAACTTGGAGATAAATGAACCCAGGACTTTCAGTGCACAAGTCTAGTGTGATACTCAGCCGAGTTGCTCCCTACTTATTTTACTTTATTTTTTTAATACCTAGGTACCTAATGTTAGGTTTGTACATGGGTACTTGATCAAGTTTGTTAGCTAACAGCAATAAAACACTTTATTTCAGTCAACTAGATTGACCTACATTGTTTGATCAATATGACCATTTGACTTGTCAACCTGATCTATTAGATATACTACCTATGTACCTATAACTATCTATTCCAGTATCTTCCTAAGCTAATCAGTGTAAATCAGTGATATCATAAAGTACCAGAGTATCTTGGTACTAGATACTCTAGGAGTGAAAGGTTTGATGATCATTTCATTGAAAAATGTGACAAGTACCTAGGCAATTTTATCTATGTAAGTACCAACCTGAATACTTTTTTTTAATGGAACTCATCAGTATCAATTTGAGGCATGGCATCAATTGAAATGACAATGCCTCCTTAATACTTAGGTGTCACACTCAAGCAAGGCATTTACCTACAAGGAGACACAAATACAAATTATTGATTTTGTTTTTACAGGTGGACACTGTACGTGCTATCATAAAGAAAGAGTTAAGGCCTCCCCAAGTTCTAGACATTGAGGATGAAGAAGCTAAACTGGATGGCAGTGATGTGCTATTCACAGGTAAGTAAATCCTGAGATTTTTACTTTATGTGAAAGAAAATCCTAAAATCAAAAAATAAATAAATCTGTTTTTCCATTGAAAGTAATAAGTTTTGAACAGTTGGAGGTAGAGAACTGAATTCATATTTATGTTCAAGTTTGTTTTTTTTTTTTTTTTTTTTTTTTTTTTTTTTTTTTTTTGCCCCCAAATAGGGATTTCTAAGTGGACAAATGAGAAAGGTGCTAGAGCAGTGGCAGATAGTTTTCCAGAATATCCCTGTACTGCCATCAAGGTAATTCAAACTTTATCTTTTCCCATCTCATCAACTTTATAACAAGAAATACCTAGTTATAAGTGTAAATGTTTATGTAGGTAGTTGCATACAATGAATGCATTTAAACATCCTAAAAAAAAGCACAAAGTGTCACAGTCAAATGTTGGAGGACAGGGAGAGAGAAAAATAGAAGAACTGATGGTATAATAGAGTCAATGAAAAGGACAAGGTCAGCAAAGTGACATAAAGCCCAAAATGACCTTACCTTGTAAAAAGTAATGAAAATATTAACTTATGGGTATATGAATAGATCAGTAATAAATTATGTAATCAGCACAAAGCATATTTACTACTGAAAGTCAATAGAAAAATGTGATAGATTGAAATACGGTAAAGTATTTCTAGAGTGTCTTTTCTGCTCAGGTAAAAAATAAAAATCCAAAGGCAAAAATGTCAACCTCAACAGGAATTGACCAACTGCCGGTTCGTGACCTAGAAAGTTGTCACTTGAGTCTCAATATTTAGATTTTTTTTGCCAGAAGAATGTGATAGATTGAAATACAGTAAAGTTACTAGAGTGTCTTTTCTGCTCAGGTAAAAAATAAAAATCCAAAGGCAAAAATGTCAACCTCAACAGGAATTGACCAACTGCTGGTTCGTACTCAGGTAGAGATGTTTCTTAACGACAGCAGACTGGGGAACAGGGGACAACAGGTTTGAGTCTGGATTGAACTGATAGAATGAACTTTCTGAAACATAGGAAATAGTTGGCTTTTGCTAGTGACTTTTTTTTCTCTCATAAGTACAAACAATGTTGTGGGACTGACATTACCAGACAAGAACTGTTAACATAATGGGACACCTTGTTCCAAGCTGACAGCCTCATTAAAGCAGCAATTATACCTACTTTCCAAACCAAGAAGTAAATTAATAAATAAATGCCATTTCTTTGTGTTATTATGTCACAATTTTTGGTGTTCACTGCAGCATTATCCTGCAGGGAATCAAACCTGGGTCTCCCACATGCAAGGCAAGTACAGTGACCACTACATCATAGCTACTAAGAAGTAAATTTACCTGGCATAGACATCACAAAGTTGTCCAGGTTTCTACAAGGCTTGGAATCACACACATAAATGTATATCACAGACTTGTCTCTGTCCTCACTCAGACAATACTGACGTCCTAATTTGCTCACTTGATGGTCTTCTGGATATCGACAGTAAACACCACAAGTTGCTGAAGTACTTTTACTTAGTCGGGACATAGTAACTGTCAGCTGGGCAAGGTTTTGGCACATGGCTTCATCTGAAAATAATTTAAGAGAAAACAAAGCAACAAAAATAAGCTTTACATACCTACCAACAATAACAATAAAGTAATCCAATCAGGATTTTTTTTCTTCAATTTTTTGGCCATAACAAATAATTGGACTTTTTTTTACAAAAACATGTAGACCATTTATAGGTCCAATATTTTAATTTTCATACCTAGCAATATTTAACATGGTATCTTACCGAAACAATGTGCATAACAGGTATCATACAGAACAACTCGTTGACTTTGGCTGCCGAGTTCAGATATGGAATTCAAGAATTTTTCTGTATCCAACTGTTGTTTAGTGAACACATAGAGCACTGGTAATCTGTTGACTGTGCTCAAACAGGAATGACCAAAGTGAATTATGCCATCTGCATTCACATGAGAAGCAGCCACTTCATCAACACAACAGCTGAAATTAAATCAAATGTTCAGACTACTTCAGATGTATGTTAGTAGTTTGGAGCAATGTATGTTGAAAAATTAGTTTGTCAATATGTCTTATTTAAATTTAATTATTTTAAATTATTGTTTCGGACATATAAGTTATTATTAAGCACTGTTTAACTCTGAAGGAAAAAAATTGCAAGATATAAAAAAAATAGGTAAGTAATTCACTTAATAAATTAAAATGCACTCATTCTGTGGCAGCAAATATATATATCCAAGCTCCTTCAAAGCTTACCTTCCATATGATGTGTCTCCCAGAATAAAAATCTGTTTGAAAGATTTCTGTTCTAGGTGTTGGGCAATGACAACTGAGTATTCCAGAAGCTCGTCTGGAAATTGAAGGCATATCTGAAAACAGAGATTCAAGGTAAAAGATGAGTAAAAGGCTGTTAGCTACACACAATAATAATACAATACAATACAGGTATAAGGAAACAATTTTGTCTCAGTAAGTTTACATGTAAATGTATGAAATCCAAAGCTGAGAACATTTACATAGGTGCATCAAGCTTCAAACTTTGCCTTGTCTTTAGGATAGCCTTCCTGACACTGATCATTGACAAGCAAGGCTTGGTACTTCACAGTGGATGATTGATTTTAAGACCTTTGGTTATTTTGACTTGGTGAAAGGCTAGGTACACCTTATGGGCTTATACAGTCATAGGGAATTTTTCAGTGATTTTCCTGAACTATTTTAGGTTACAGACCATTTTTTTACTTTTTTATCAAGAGCTACTGAAGGGCATGAGAAGGTCTAGGGGTGATCTTTCCCTGATCTCATTTCCTGTAACTTACCCGAGATAGCTGATGTTCTGTAATCCAGCCCAGACATCTCTCCAGTTCAAATACATCCACCAGTTCATCTTTACTTAGCTTTGGGTGATTTTCTACATTAATTTGCCTGTCCAACACGGATTTCTCGTCACTGTACAAAAGAGCCATAGCGATTGGAAAATCCGTCACGTTTGCCATTTGTTTACATCGTTAAATCTACCTCTATTTACATTTCCTTATCACTATCACGATTTCTACAAGGTTTTCCCGGGAACATTTAAAAATGGAAAGTTTTTTGGGGTAGAAAATAATTTATGCACCCGTGTGAGAGGACATTAAAAATTAATTTAAATAATTTTCTACCTAATCATAAATAATATTTTTAATTACTACTGAATTAAAGCAAAATTATTAGAAAATTCTTTGAAATGGACTGAAAAAGGGGAGAAATCCGAAATCCGCCACTGAACAAAAAGGGTGTGACGAATCGACGGTATTGTTGCTGTAAACGGATCTTTCTAGTTTATTGATTGTCCGCCAATGTAGCAGCACCATCGATGGCTTGTGTTTGTGTTTTTCATCATTTTGGGGTCTGTGCCTTCGCTTGACCCAGTGAGATAGCCTCTGCATTTCCAACGCGTGAACATGCCCTATAGATCGTGTGAACGATAATGTAATTCAAATGAGAGAATGCACGACACGATTTTTTTCCGAATGACAAATGTAAGTTCTTTCAGGGTTGAGTGTTTGAATCGTAATGAGTAATGAGGATAGAATTTTACCATCCTAATCGTTAATTTGAGTATTTGTCACTAATAATCTAAAGGAACTCTAGTCTTGTTCGAGTAGTGAAGGTATGAAGAAGTCACTTTTAGGTACTCTGACCGGAAGTTCTTTAAATTAAACATCAAAGTTGAATATTTTGTCTCCTTTTGCTTTTTCCAGACTATTTGTGAGAAGTTGGATTTCCCTCGAAGGTCGGTGTCAATGTCAGAACTCACCAAGGGAGGCAGAGGCATCAGTTCCAGTGTTCTCCTTATCCGGAAAACCAAACATATTCGGAGCATATAAGTGAAGTCATAAAGAGTAGCATATCTACCTACATATACACTTTCAGCATATACACTATACAAGGACTGCAAATGAAGCCCTTATGTATACCTGTATTGTATTCGACTTTTAAGTCAGTCATCCTACGAAATTTCTCTTTGGTCCAAAGTAGTCCAAAGAGAAATTTCATATGATGACTGACTTGAGTCACATAATCGAATACAACTCTACATACCTATACAATTTCAAAGTATACTTCAATGAAGGCAAATTATGTCCTTATGTATACCTTCGAAACAGCTTTAACTCCATACACAAAAAGCCCAATCTAAAGCTTAAGAGTAGGGTCTAGACAGCCCTAAAGGATGGGTTAAGCTTCTACGAATACCTTCGAAATGTGTAAATAGTGAGTGAGTCATGAAAAAGAACTACTCCTTTCATTGGACTACTCGTTCACTGAGTCAGACAAGCTTGTGAAGCTCTCCTGCCTACTGTAACTTTGGTTGTAACCTAACGCTGTGTACAACACCCCTTTGCAATGCTTTTGCATTTCAGACCTGTGCTTTGTATTTCACTCTGGTATTTTCTTTTCTAGTCTATTAAATTATTTAACATAAATCCCATTGCAAATAAACATTTATATGGATCATAGAAAAATTAGTATTATCTAAATGACAAAGTTTCACTTTTTGAAAATTTGCTTTTTTACAAGCCGTTTTGGCACATACGGTTGGGAATTTTTCATTTCTGTTTGTTTCTAAAGACAGGCCCATGGCAAACCTTTTGGTTGTGTCAGAATCCAGGTTCGACCCTCGAAATGACATTTTCTTGGGGAAAATATCGATTTATCAAGAAATGCAAATTTTATTAGCTCGATTTTTTTTTTTTTTTTTTTTTTTTTTTTTTTTAGAAAGGAAACCGCCTATATCTCGACTGTAAATGATTGTAATTTTATTATTTGTTATTTCTTTGTGATAACGATACGCGAGAAATATTGTGAATATCCAATTTATCCACCATGACAAGATTTCAGCACACTCACAACATGAATTTTATTGTACAATTTTAAATTTAAACAGAGCACACTCTATTGCACGATTGATTTTATTTGTAAGTGTAAGCTGTGTCCACACATAGTCGATCACGGTCAATCAACTAGGTGAATCCATGTTGTCGTGGCAGTGTGGACGGTTCACTCGACATCGACCGACGTCAATTACGTGTAGACACAGCTTTAGCAGTCTCCAGGATTTACTGACTGAGAGGCTCGGGTTCAAATCCCGCGGAGTGGCTAAAGAAAATCTTTATCCTTATATTTATACATTTTCGATTTAAATTTGTTTATTTAATTTTTTATTTATAATCTCATTTAAACTGAATCTCTGTGTTCCTTCATACCTATTTTTACTTTTAAGAAATGTATTGTTTAGGTATTATTTTTTAAAATGTATTTTCCCCTCTTGGATTTTTTATTTCTCTTTTTTTACGAAGATTTTTTTTTTTTTCTTTTTTTTATCCTGTTGATTCGCTTTTACATTTTTGTATTATGTTTTTTATATTTTGTGTATTTAAATTTTTGTTTACATTCCTTAGTCCTTGTTTGTTTAGCTGTTTCTACATTTTTTCCTCTTCTTTTCGCTATACCCTAACCATTGTACCTACAGTCGAACCTGTCTAAGTGCGACTCGTCTAAGTGGGAAACTTGGATAACTGGGAAAAAAATCATGGCCTTTTCATGGCAACCTCTCTAAGTAGGACACTTTTTTAACAGGGAAACCTGGATAAGTGGGAAAAAATTGTCGGTCCCTTGGATTCCCACGTAGACAGGTTCGACTGTATTACTTTTTCTCGATATCTTGTGCTATCTACTAACAAATGTTTGTTTGCCCTATTCCCTTCATGTTTCCAAAAGTACCTAATTCAGCTATAGTATTATCGACGAGATCTATTGTTTTTATTTAATTGTGCAGATGGAAGGAGATTGAAATTGACCTCTTCTTGCATTTCATTGAGCCCATTTTTCGCCCATCCAATGAGGGATATACTAGCCCAAATCTGTCTTTTTGCAAACAAGATCTCGTCGGCTAAATCTGTATTTTTTATATTCCTTAGGTATATTTTATTTCGCATTTTTTTTATTTAATTGTGCAGATGGAAGAAGATTGAAATTTCCCTCTTCTTGCATTTCATTGAGTCCATTTTTCGCCCATCCAATGAGGGACATACTAGCCCAAATCTGTCTTTTTGCAAACAAGATCTCGTCGGCTAAATCTGTATTTTTTATATTCCTTAGGTATATTTTATTTCGCATTATAATGTAATATTTGACAAACATAGAGTAGAATATTGTATTTTGGTCATCCACCTATAGAACTGAAATTGTACTTTGTTAATCCTGGTAAGATAGGACTGAAAAGTCCCTTTATCCTTGCAGTCCAACAATTTTATTTTTATTTTAATTTATTATGGTGCGTCAACACAAAAACACTTTGTTTATCCTGTTGAGATAGGACTAAGAAGTCCCTTTATCCCCGCAATTTAACCAATGTCACATGTATTTTTTATGGGTTAGATTCATAATGTACGGTGTATACGAGAACATTTTTGTGAGCTAGAGGCAAGAAAGCATAACTTGAATATTTTCAGTTAAATAGCATTACTTTTAGTGATCTCGTGACAAAATTACAAATAGAGTACATTTAAGTATTATATCTTGTATCTCTGTCATTTTGCTTTTTTTTCCAAAACTCGAAAGCCCTGTGTTTTCTCCATCTCTAATTTAAATTATTCGTTAAAATTTAATTCTCTCGATATACGAGTATTACTCGTAGGTAAGGTATACGTCTATAATCTATATGTATACGTTCATTCCGTCTTAATTTTCCATAATAAATTAATAACTTTCATCCCTGATTAAAAATTCCCCATTTTAATTTGGATTGATCATTCCCCATCTATTAATTAAATTTATATCCCATCTATTAAATTTATAAAATTCCTGTATGGAGAAATTATTTCCATCTCTGATTTCCTATGTTATAATTTTGTTTTGTCATTGAAATAAATTACTCCGACACCATATGATATAGGATAGATACAAAATTCGTGTGCGTATATGGTGTCGGTATATTCCCCATCTATTAATTAAATTTATATCCCATCTATTAAATTTATAAAATTCCTGTATGGAGATATTATTTCCATCTCTGATTTCCTATGTTACAATTTTGTTTTGTCATTGAAATAAATTACTCCGACACCATATGATATAGGATAGATACAAAATTCGTGTGCGTATATGGTGTCGGTATAGCAGATGGATGTCATTTGAAATCACTAGTTACTGTGGCTGGACCTGAGCTCCTATGTGTTGGAGCTGGTAAAAGGCCCCAAGAAACATTGAAGGTATAGTATAAAGGTGCTCTCGAATTTTGTTCATGGATCTGTTTTTGATTTATTTTCTATTTTATTCAAATTTTGAACTAAATCATTTTGAACTTCTCAGTGGTAAGTTGAAGATTTTTTTCTCTCTCAAGGAAGAGGAAGACAGGATAGGAGAAAGCCAGCCGTTCGTAAAAAATGAACCTTATCTGTTTAAGATAAAGTTTGTCCCGGGCGGGAATCGCACCCACGACCTAGCGCCTGTAAGGCAGGCGCTACCCGGTCAATTCCATGCTAATCGGGACCGTCCAGTAGTTACTTCTAAAGATAAACTCATAGTTAGCTTGGTTGGTAGCGCGTCTGCCTTGTAAGCGTTAGGCAACGGGTTCGATTCTCGCCCAGGGCGGATTTTATCCTAAAGGGGTAAGGTTCGTTCTCGGAACAGCTGGATTTCTCCTATCCTGTCTTCCTTCTCTCTTAGAATTCGGGACGATAAGACCTTAGCAGTTACAGTTCCTCTATCAAAAAACTTCTTTAAAACAGTATTTATCTTACTGATAAAGTTTCTCATATTGCTTTCAGAAAATGAAAGACCTCGCTACGTTCAGCTATTCCACACTGACCGTACCGGAGGACGAGGCGGCTAATGTGATCTATGTGAACGGCACTCTGGTTCATCTGGCTGAAAAGGAAGCACCACAGTCGTTCAAAGTAAGTAACGAGCCGCCTATCACTGCTAGTGATGGGTCGTGGGTAAATACCCACTGGGTGGGTAAATAAAAATTGGGTATTTACCCGGGTATTTATCCACCCCCAGGGTGGGATAACTCTTTGTAGTTTTTGTTTGATTTCATTTTTCCTCTTTTACAATTTTTTGCTCTCACGCACCCCAAATACAAGGGTTGCGTCGAGGATATAGGTAATGGATACTATAGTTTTATATGTAGGGCAGGTACCATGTGTTGCTATCCCTGGACAGGTTACCATAGAAACATATCAACATATTTATTTCCACCTACTAGGAAGTTCTTCATTCGAAGGAAAGTTTAAAACGGTGATAGGTGCCATTACGTATTAATTTTTACCTAAAGAAAAGAAAATGTTTAACGTGCGAAAGGAAATATGTAACAATGATTTTTATCCAAATTCCCTTTATGGATGAGCTATTCATTTTTTTTTTATTATTATTATTTTATTTACCCTAAAGTTTACCAAGTTTCAAGTAGGTTTGCCACTGCCTAGTAAAAGTTGGTAGTTCAAAAGTTATAACAGCACCATATAATGGAATTTCCCATTAATTTGTAATAATAATAATAATCTTCGTACACAAAAGCCCTCTCCGGGGCTTAGGTGTAGGGGCAAACAGCCTCAAAAGTTGGGTGAAGTCTATACGAATCTACGTTGTACGAAACCCTTACCGTGTATCTGCAGTTAGATTATGGAATTCTCTTCCTATGGATATAAGGGACTCACAAAGTCTAGGAGCATTCAAGATTTCCCTGGTGAAATATCTTAAAGACTCACAGTGAAAGAAAAATTTAGTGGTCGGGTAGAAGAGCTCCTCCTGGAAAATCCTGCCACTTGGAAAAAAAACACCATAATGGAGCCAGGAGAAGTGAAGAGAAACGTGGACAACAAGTTCTTCTACACGAAGAAGCGGTCGGAATTTGGACGCCCCTACGAGTTTGAATGTGATGATGGCAAAGTGTTGATGAGCATCGAACCCGACCCCTCTCTACTGGAGAACTTCATAGCCGAGGATCCTGTAGATCAGGGAGTGCAATATTCCAAACAGTTCGCACTCCATGAGGTGAGTATACACAAAAAGCCCACTCCGAGGTTCAGGTGTAGGGGCAAACAGCCCTAGAGGATGGGTTAAGCTTCTACGAATCTACGAAAAATTAGGTGAGTTCTGGATTGGGTGACAGAGAACATCTAGGTCATAGCTTCTCACCAGGCGTTTCAGCAGTCAATCCCAGGACAGCTAAAGGATCAGCCATGTAGCATGAAATTACGCCAGTCAGGTGGTCTTGACGCTCGCTTACTAATCAGGAGGGTGTAGGTTCAATCCCACGTTCTCCTGATTAGTAGGCACCACCCACGCCCTTCTGACAGGGTTGAGTTTGAAGGGCATCCACTTCAGAAAAAATAGCCAAAACCAGGGCCGATTGAGAGGCTGACGAAAAACGCCGAACCCGTCTGAACACGGAAAAAGGCTAATGGTAGTATCCTACTGACGGGGTAAAGGGATTCTTCAGTCCTATTCCAGCAGTACAAATAACATCACTTATCTTATTCTCAGGTGAACACATTTCGGGCGGAGTACGAGTCTCACTGTATTTACCATGAAGAGGGAGGATGGCCCAAGGACATTTCTCATCTGGACACAGAACAGATCATTCGGTACAAGAGGAAAGTGGAGAAAGACGAAACCTACATTCAGACCGTCATGAATCTGTCTCATGTAAGTACGAACCGTAAACTAAACTAAAGATAGGTACTCTTTTTATTTTGAAGGGATAAGTTTCGTTCTCGGAACTGCTAACTTTCTCCTATCCTGCCTTCCTTCGATCTTCGATTTCCGGACGATGAGACCCTAGCAGTTACAGTTCCGTCTATCAAACCTCTTGGGGGGGGGGACTAAAGATACTCTTGACCACTGTAGTTAGTTTGGAAGGTAGCGCGCCTGCCTTGTAAGCGCTAGGTGGGAGTTTCGATTACCGCCCGGGGCGTATTTTATCTTGAAAGAATTATGTTCGTCCTCGGAACAGCTGGCTTTCTCATATCCTGTGTTACTCTTCGATTTCGGGACGATAAGACTTCAATTCTTAAAGTTCCCTCTATCAAACCTCTTAAAAAAGATATATGATTGCAAATTTGAGAAACTAATGTTGACTTTCGTTCCCTACAGCCCATGGAGCACTGCATTCATCAGAACAACGCCATCAATATTTACGAACACTATTTCGCGGATGTGGACCCTAGTATTATCGTCGAGGACTTGTCCTCACGGACCCTGAACGTGTTTCGAGATCAGCAGAAAGTGAAACGCCCCATTAGGAATCTATCGTGGTCCCCTGATGGGGGTACCAGGATTGCGGGATCCTATTGTAATCTGGACTTCCAGACACCTACTGTGTATGGGTGTGAGTCGTATGTGTGGGATGTAGGTGAGTGAAGAGTTGAATAGGAAGATTAGAATAATTTATTCACTAGGCTACCTGCTATAAACTGAAAAAGGCGTCCACTGTAGTCAGGCGATGTCGATGGTCGACATCGATCACTGAAATTGAGTAAAGTCGTGCACACTATTTGAACGGTGTGGGTCCTCGAAACGTACAGCGCGAGCTACATAGACTCGCGGACTTAGATAATTTTTTAGGCTTTAATGGCAGGATTCTCACACTGTGATCTCTTCTAGTCTTCTACCCAACCAAACTCCATTAGGACGATGTACTGGAGCCAAACGGTCTCGCCATCGTTTGTAGTGACCTTAACAGTCGGTATCACTTATTCCACAGATAATCCCAACAAGCCGTTCCTAGTTCTACAAGGCCCCGCCTGTGTAGCCAGTGTGGAATACAACCCTAAGGACGTCCACAGTCTAATAGGGGGTCTTCTCAATGGTCAAGTGGCCTTCTGGGATGTGAGGAAAGGCTCTCAGCCTGTGGAAATCAGTGACGTGTTGGAGTCACATCGGGCCCCTGTGAACAACGCCCTGTGGATCAACTCGAAAACCGGCACTGAATTTTTCACGTCCAGTATTGATGGAAGTGTAAGTTAGTGTGTTCACAATCCCTAGCTAGCTAGCTGGGGCCTAGCTTCTGTCCGAGCCGTATTGTTAAAGAGTAGACGTAGGTAATTTGCCCTGCCAGCTGCAAGTAGGTACCTACCTATGTAAAAGGAATAATAAATAATACCCAGTAGGAACACATACTTGGGGTCGAGCGGATTGGAACACATCACATGCCTTCAGGCACACTCTATTTGTCAAGGTCTATATAGGTTTTCCTTGCCCTTGGGATCAATTTAATTTGACGGAGGAATGATTTTAAATTATTAAGGAAATTGAAAGTAGATAGGAAATTTTGTATGTGTAGTTGATTCTTTTCCCTCCTCCTCCTCTTTCTTTTTTCTCTCCTTTTTCTTCTTCTTAGTCTTCTTTGTCCTAATGTTCATTGATCAGTCATTTTATCTGGTATCTCACTAATTTCATTGTACAATTTTAAATTTAAACAAAGCACACTCTATTGCACGATTGATTTTATTTGTAAGTGTAAGCTGTGTCCACACATAGTCATTAACTAGGTGAATCCATGTTGTCGTGGTAGTGTGGACGGTTCAGTCGACATCGACCGACGTCAATTACGTGTAGACACAGCTTTAGCGGTCTCCAGGGTTTACTGACTGAGAGGCTCGGGTTCAAATCCCGCGGAGTGGCTAAAGAAAATCTTTATCCTTATATTTATACATTTTCTATTTAAATTTGTTTATTTAATTTTTTATTTATAATCTCATTTAAACTCAATCTCTGTGTTCCTTTATACCTATTTTTACTTTTAAGAAATGTATTGTTTAGGTATTATTTTTTAAAATGTATTTTCCCCTCTTGGATTTTTTATTTCTCTTTTTTTACGAAGATTTTTTTTTTTTTTCTTTTTTTTATCCTGTTGATTCGCTTTTACATTTTTGTATTATGTTTTTATATTTTGTGTATTTAAATTTTTGTTTACATTCCTTAGTCCTTGTTTGTTTTGCTGTTTCTACATTTTTTTTCCTCTTCTTTTTGCTATACCCTAACCATTGTACCTACAGTCAAACCTGTCTAAGTGGGAACCTTTCTAAACCTGGCAACCTTTCTAAGTAGGACACTTTTTTAACTGGGAAACCTGGATAGGTGGGAAAAAATTGTCGGTCCCTTGGATTCCCACGTAGACAGGTTCGACTGAATTACTTTTTCTCGATATCTTCTGCTATCTACTAACAAATGTTTGTTTGCCCTATTCCCTTCATGTTTCCAAAAGTACCTAATTCAGCTATAGTATTATCGACGAGATCTTGGTTATAGAGGGCACAGGTGTCAAATAAAAGGTGTTTGTTTGTCTGTTCACCTGTCTCTCTGTTTCCCCCCCCCCCCCCTCCATACATAAAAAAAAAGGTGTTTTTTTTTTTTTTTCCCTTTTTTTTTTTTTTTTTTTTTTTTTTTTTTTTGTCCCCCTTCTTAACGCATTGAATTTTATTAGTTCAGGATTGTAAAACCCAAATTATTGATGAAAAGGTGACAGCTATCAAATTTCTGGTACTTTAATGTTTTGATTTTTTTTATTTAATTGTGCAGATGGAAGAAGATTGAAATTTCCCTCTTCTTGCATTTCATTGAGTCCATTTTTCGCCCATCCAATGAGGGACATACTAGCCCAAATCTGTCTTTTTGCAAACAAGATCTCGTCGGCTAAATCTGTATTTTTTATATTCCTTAGGTATATTTTATTTCGCATTATAATGTAATATTTGACAAACATAGAGTAGAATATTGTATTTTGGTCATCCACCTATAGAACTGAAATTGTACTTTGTTAATCCTGGTAAGATAGGACTGAAAAGTCCCTTTATCCTTGCAGTCCAACAATTTTATTTTTATTTTAATTTATTATGGTGCGTCAACACAAAAACACTTTGTTTATCCTGTTGAGATAGGACTAAGAAGTCCCTTTATCCCCGCAATTTAACCAATGTCACATGTATTTTTTATGGGTTAGATTCATAATGTACGGTGTATACGAGAACATTTTTGTGAGCTAGAGGCAAGAAAGCATAACTTGAATATTTTCAGTTAAATAGCATTACTTTTAGTGATCTCGTGACAAAATTACAAATAGAGTACATTTAAGTATTATATCTTGTATCTCTGTCATTTTGCTTTTTTTTCCAAAACTCGAAAGCCCTGTGTTTTCTCCATCTCTAATTTAAATTATTCGTTAAAATTTAATTCTCTCGATATACGAGTATTACTCGTAGGTAAGGTATACGTCTATAATCTATATGTATACGTTCATTCCGTCTTAATTTTCCATAATAAATTAATAACTTTCATCCCTGATTAAAAATTCCCCATTTTAATTTGGATTGATCATTCCCCATCTATTAATTAAATTTATATCCCATCTATTAAATTTATAAAATTCCTGTATGGAGAAATTATTTCCATCTCTGATTTCCTATGTTACAATTTTGTTTTGTCATTGAAATAAATTACTCCGACACCATATGATATAGGATAGATACAAAATTCGTGTGCGTATATGGTGTCGGTATTTTAATCATCAATAACTCTGTGTAGTTTTTGTTTGATTTCATTTTTCCTCTTTTACAATTTTTTGCTCTCACGCACCCCAAATACACACTGAGAAAAAATTAGTGATAGGGTGCCACAAATGAGGATGGAAGAACCCCAACTATTGGGATACTTCCCCTGATTTAGGTTGTTGGAATGCTATAGTAAAGTGTCGAGCTTCCTGATATAGGATTCCGTATTAGAGTGCCACAACCCAGTCACTATATTGGGCTTCCGCCACCCTACTTTTTTTCTCAGTGAAGGGTTGCGTCGAGTATATAGGTAATGGATACTAGAGATTTATATGTAGGGCAGGTACCATGTGTTGCTATCCCTGGACAGGTTACCATAGAAACATATCAACATAGATATCCCACCTATCTACTACCTATCATATTTATTTCCACCTACTAGGAACTAGGAAGTTCTTCATTCGAAGGAAAGTTTAAAACGGTGATAGATGCCATTACGTATTAATTTTTAGCTAAAGAAAAGAAAAAATGTTTAACGTGCGAATGGAAAAATGTAACAATGATTTTTATCTAAACTCCCTTTATGGATGAGCTATTCATTTTTTTTACCCTAAAGTTTATCAAGTTTCAAGTAGGTTTTTTTTTTATTATTATTATCTTGACCATAACAAAGGGTCTTGGGAGCGCAAGCTGAATCGACTTGCCACTGCCTAGTAAAAGTTGGTAGTTCAAAAGTTATAACAGCACCATATAATGGAATTTCCCATTAATTTGTAATAATAATAATAAAAACCTTCGTACACAAAAAGCCCTCTCCGGGGCTTAGGTGTGGGGGCAAACAGCCTCAAAAGCTGGGGTTAAGTCTATACGAATCTACGTTCTACGAAACCCTTACCGTGTATCTGCAGTTAGATTATGGAATTCTCTTCCTATGGATATAAGGGACTCACAAAGTCTAGGAGCATTCAAGTCCAACAATAGTTTTGATAGACTGTTATACTTTCTTTATCCTGTTGAGATAGGACTAAGAAGTCCCTTTATCCCCGCAATTTAACAAATGTCACATGTATTTTTTATGGGTTAGATTCACGGTGTATACGAGAACATTTTTGTGAGCTAGAAGCAAGAAAGCATAACTTGAATATTTTCAGTTAAATAGCATTACTTTTCGTGATCTCGTGACAAAATTACAAATAGAGTACATTAAGTATTATATCTTGTATCTCTGTCATTTTGCTTTTTTTTCCAAAACTCGAAAGCCCTGTGTTTTCTCCATCTCTAATTTAAACTAAAATCCATCCTTCCTGAAGAATTTCCTGACCATTGGTGACTACTGCGCCAGGATTTGGTCGGAGGATGTGAAAGAATCTGCCATCATGTGGACAGGGTGAGTGATGGCTTCAGCTTCAAACCCAAAAAAAATTCCATAAAAGTACCTGTTAAAAGTTAAAAAAATTCCATAAAAGTACCTGTTAAAAGTATAAAGTCTCCAAATATTGAATACACCAGTACCTCAAGGATCACTGTATGTTAAGCAAAGTCAGCTCGGTTGGTAGGCCGTCTGCCTTGTAAGCGCTAGGCCGCGAGTTCGATTCCCGCCGATGGCGAATTTTATCCTGAACGGATAATGGTCTCGGAACGGCTGGCTTTCTCCTATCCTGTCTTCCTTCTCTCTTCGATTTCGGGGCGATAAGACCTTGGCTGTTACAGTTCCCTCTATCATCAAAAGAAACAAACAGACAGACAAACTAAAATAATGATAATAATTTTTAAAAAAATCTTCAAATCTTCTTGTTTAATTTTCCATGTCAGGGATCACAAGTCCATCCTAACCTGTGGAGGATGGAGTGCTACCAAGTATTCCGTGTTCTTTGTCACCAGAACAGATGGCTGTCTGGATGCCTGGGACCTTCTTCAGAATCAGCGAGATCCTACACTCACCGTCAAGGTAATATCCTAACACCCCATTTTATGAACGATTTGCCCGTGTAGAAAAAAATCTGGTGTGAACATCACACGACTTTCTATTACAGTTGCGGAATACGTATTAAAAAAAAATGTGAAAATTTTTCCCGAGCCGCCTACGGCGGCCGATTTTTGGTGGAAAATTTTATATCTCAAAATATCTCCATGTAATGAGATTTATCAGGTACATAGGTACTTTTAGAAAAAATTTCGCCGGTGGCGCTGTATTAATTAATTAATTCATTCAAAAAATTATTTGAATAATTTGTTATTAATTTCATTCATTAGGACAAGACAAAACATTGAACAAATAAACGGTATGACTACTTGAGCGTCCGCTAGGTTCGCTTGGGTTATCGTATTTTGGTTTTCGCACGCTTTGCTAAATCTAAAAACATGATGTAAACAAGATGGCGCCAACATGGGTTGCGTTATGGGGATCAGGATTCGATGCGAAATCTCCCTATTGAAAAAAATCCCACCCATGATTTCTCCCACTAGCGCTCTCGTAGTCAGATTTCGAACTAATGATAACATTACATTAAGGGCGGGAAATTTTAAATTTTGTTAAAATTTCCAATTTTCATTTCCGTTTTGCTAACCCTGGTTACCGCTAATAAAAACGACAAGGTTCTGCTAACAGCTGTAAGTTCCATCTATTTTATTCTTGGTACCTTTCCTAGTTGCCTGCTAGCCTAGTTGGCTTGGTTGGTATCGCGTCTGCCTTGTAAGCGCTGGGCCGCGGGTTCGATTCCCGCCCGGGGCGGACTTTATCCTGAGGGGATAATGTTCGTTCTCGGAACGGCTGGGTTGCTTCTATCCTGTCTTTTTTCCTGATGATTCACTATTAGTTGTCCAACTCGGGATGTGACGTCATCGCGTTATTGTGACGTAATTTTTTTTCTAGAAATGTGAAGTACAATAAGTGGGACCTTGCTAGTTAACTTGGAGGGTAGAGAGTCGACCGTCTGCCTTGTAAACACTAGGTCGTATATTCAATTCCCTCCCAGGGGGAACTTTATCTTAAACAGGTAAGGTTCGTTCTCGGAACGTCTGGCTTTCTCCTATCCTATCTTCCTTCTCTCTTCGATTTCGGGACGATAAGACCTTAGGAGTTAAAGTTATTTCCCTCTGTCAAACCTCTAAAAAAATAATATGTAATAATAAAAAAGACTAATAATAATCTTTCAGATGTTTGAGCGCGAGACGCGGCGAGAGAAGATCATAGAGGCCAAGCAGCGCGAGTTAAGACTCAAGGCGCGCTCCGTGAAAAATACAGACGACGCAACCCACAACGCAAAGGCCAAGGGCGAGGAGCCTGCGTTTAGTGTGGGCGGGCCCTTGGTAGTGGCGGCCGAAGAGGAATTTTTCGCGTCCATTGAGCAGGTAAGAGCCGCCAAAATCGGCCACATGAGGTACCTACTAGATAGTAAAATACAAGTTACCTTTGACTGGCTGGGGGATCTTAAACAGGAAGTAGACCAGCGGTACCTACCTATGTAAAAGGAATAATAAATAATACCCAATAGGAACACATACTTGGGGTCGAGTGGATTGGAACACATCACATGCCTTCAGGCACACTCTATTTGTCAAGGTCTAGGTTTTCCTTGCCTTGGATCAATTTAATTTGACGGAGGAATGATTTTAAATTATTAAGGAAATTGAAAGTAGATAGGAAATTTTGTATGTGTAGTTGATTCTTTTCCCTCCTCCTCCTCTTTCTTTTTTCTCTCCTTTTTCTTCTTCTTAGTCCTAATGTTCATTGATCAGTCATTTTATCTGGTATCTCACTAATTTCAGGTAAGATGGTGGGACTGTCGAAACCTGAAGAAGCCCCTGGAGATTCTTCTCGTGGATATGAACAAGGATGAACAGATCTACAGTAGAACGCTGGGTGTCAGCACCATGGAGTATGAGCCTACGATTCCTGTACGGTTTATGGTAAGTGGGTAAAGTCAATGAATAATTGGGTAGATTCGTAGAAGCACCCATCCTTTAGGGCCGTTTGCCCCTACACCTAAGCCTCGAAGTGGGCTTCTTTTTTCTCTCCTTTTTCTTCTTCTTAGTCTTCTTTGTCCTAATGTTCATTGATCAGTCATTTTATCTGGTATCTCACTAATTTCCCTCCTCCTCCTCTTTCTTTTTTCTCTCCTTTTTCTTCTTCTTAGTCCTAATGTTCATTGATCAGTCATTTTATCTGGTATCTCACTAATTTCAGGTAAGATGGTGGGACTGTCGAAACCTGAAGAAGCCACTGGAGATTCTTCTCGTGGATATGAACAAGGATGAACAGATCTACAGTAGAACGCTGGGAGTCAGTACCATGGAGTATGAGCCTACGATTCCTGTACGGTTTATGGTAAGTGGTAAAGTCAATGAATAATTGGGTAGATTCGTAGAAGCACCCATCCTTTAGGGCCGTTTGCCCCTACACCTAAGCCTCGGAGTGGGCTTTCTGTGTATGGAGTTAAGTTGAAAAATTATTGGGTAAGTTGTAAACACAGATGGGAATGAATTTATTATTTTGCACCGAGGTTTACACTCCGTTAGTCTAAAAATTAACAAAACTGCTGCCTAGTTGGGAGAAGGTTTCCTCGTAAGATATTTTAAGCTTCTGCTTATCAGCAGAAAAACGAACATGGTTTTACGGTGCGGCGGTCTGTTCACATTCAATAATGGGAGAATTTCTCAATTTGCCGATTTCAGCTTGGTACAGAGACCGGCCTAGTCATCATGGGCAACCGGAAAGGCAAAACCAATCCGGAAAAGCTCGAAGTGGGCTTTTTGTGTATGGAGTTAAGGTGAAAAATTATTGGGTAAGTTGTAAACACAGATGGGAATGAATTTATTATTTTGCACCGAGGTTTACACTCCCTTAGTCTAAAAATTAACAAAACTGCTGCCTAGTTGGGAGAAGGTTTCCTCGTAAGATATATTTTGAGCTTCTGCTTATCAGCAGAAAAACGAACATGGTTTTACGGTGCGGCGGTCTGTTCACATTCAATAATGGGAGAAGTTCTCAATTTGCCGATTTCAGCTTGGTACAGAGACCGGCCTAGTCATCATGGGCAACCGGAAAGGCAAAACCAATCCGGAAAAGCTCGCCGGCATTTTCAAGGCGCACCAGGGCCCCGTTTACACGGTGCAGCGGAATCCATCCTTCCTGAAGAACTTCCTGACCATCGGTGATTACTGCGCCAGGATTTGGTCGGAAGATGTGAAAGAATCTGCCATCATGTGGACAGGGTGAGTGATGGCTTCAGCTTCAAACCCAAAAAAATTCCATAAAAGTACGTGTTAAAAGTTAAAACACATTGAATACGCTTCAGCTTCAAACCCAAAAAAATTCCATAAAAGTACGTGTTAAAAGTTAAAACACATTGAATACACCAGTACCTCATGTGTCACTGAAAGTTAAGCAAAGTCAGCCTAGTTAGCTCGGTTAGTAGCGCGTCTGCCTTGTAAGCGCTAGGCTGCGGGTTCGATTCCGTCCGGGGCGGATTTTATTTTGAACGGATAATGTTCGTTCTCGGAACGGCTGGGTTTCTCCTATCCCGCCTTCCTTCTCTCTTTGATTCAAAATTGCAATTTTGCTTGTGCTTGCATTGGTTTATATACCTACATACTTAGTATTTTATACAGTGACGTTCAACCTGTATCACAGAAACAGACGGTCAAAAAAAAAAAAAAAAAAAAAAAAAATTACTACCACAATTGAGGTACCTACTAGATAATAAAATACAAGTTACATTTGTCTGGCTGGGGGATCTTAAACAGGGAGTAGACCAGCCTAGTCTGGCTGAGGGACGTTAAACAGGGAGTAGACCAGCCTAGTCTGGCTGGGGGACTTTAAACAGGGAGTAAACCAGCCTAGTCTGGCTGGGGGACTTTAAACAGGGAGTAGACCAGCCCTATCTGGCTGGGGGACTTTAAACAGGGAGCATACAAGCCTGAAATTCCCCTTGCTAAAGAATTAGCCAAGGTTGAGTGCAAAGGGCATCTAGCCATCCACTCGTAAAATTTTCTAGCCAAAACCAAATGTCAGCCCAAAAGCGATCACCCTAGGGCTTATTGAGGGCTGGGAACTGGGTGCCGTATTCAACGTGCTATCGCCGCTGATTGACGTAAAACTAAAAACTCATTTGGGTTGTCCTAAAAACTCATTTCGTTTGTCCTAAGAGCTCATTTCAATGTTTCGACTTCGTTTTCAGCTCATGAAAACCCTCTCGGCGATTGACGACACGAAAGTTCGCAAGAAAAAGAAGAAAGTGAGACCTCCGTTCGATGAAGATGGATTGCCCATTGAGAATTTCGATTCGGAAGAAGAGGACGATGATGGCGAAGATGAAAAAGAGGATGAGGGCGAGACGAAACCCCAAATTATGGACATTATAGATGACGATGAGGGCACTTTGGAAACAAAGGGGAATTTATTGTGAGGCATTGAAGCCCAAAATACACTCATTTCCAATAGGTTATTTTGATTATTTTGTAGGTACCTAGTTATACCTACATACCTATAGGATACCTACATACCTATAGGTATCCAGTATTAGTCCCTCAAACTGATTCATATTCCTAATGCCCGCCACTCACGTTCAGACTGTCTGACAAACCGCGGTCTCACAGGCATTAATAGTAGGTAGTAGGTAGGTACCTAGCCTACACTATACCTACAGTTATCTAGAATGGGAAAAATTAATCAAGGGATTTTTTACACATTAAAAAAATCCCACCCATGATTTCTCCCACTAGCGCTCTCGTAGTCTCGTGGTTAGATTTCGAACTAATGATAACATTACATTAAGGGCGGGAAATTTTAAATTTTGTTAAAATTTCCAATTTTCATTTCCGTTTTGCTTTTGCTAACAAGTGGCCTTTATCTTATCAGTTTAATCCCTACTACCTGTTTATAAGCTAATTTACTAGAAGAGAAAGTTCAATGCCAACTTTTTATGACCATTAGAAACACTGACTGGTTTTGAAAACCTTCACAAGTATTGAAAATTAACAGATTAAAATAAGGAAAGTAATAAAAGGAAGTAGTTAATCCTGTGTTTTGATTGATTACACCTTGGTAAGTATATCTGTTTGGATTAATTAGGTGATTTACACACTTATCCATCTTATTACCTTTTTATAGGGAGAAACATACAACATCATATTAGACATGATGTATTCTCTTGTCTCTTCTACATATTGAATTGATCAGTAGACTTGACTGGTAAGCTGTAAGCCAATAATAACACAGGTTTCATCCTAGCCAAAGTGTAGGTAAAAGTAGGGTGCAAGGTCACCTATACAGGCAAACACCATGGTCAATAGTGCTTAACATATGTGTTTTGTGGGGAACTGATGGTAGGTCTGCCTGGTACATAATCTAGAAGCTGTGGGTTCAAATCCCAGTCAGAGTCATTGAAATGTGTCATTAATTTTGGACACAAACAAGTGGCCTCTATCTTATCAGTTTAATCCCTACTACCTGTTTATAAGCTAATTTACTAGAAGAGAAAGTTCAATGCTAACTTTGTACAACTTTTTGTGATCATTAGAAACACTGACTGGTTTTGAAAAACCTTCAAATATTGAAAATTAACAGATTAAAATAAGGAAAGTAATAAAAGGAAGCAGTTAAATCTGTGTTTTGATTGATTACACCTTGGTAAGTATATCTGATTGAATTAATATGGTAGGTCTGCCTGGTACATAATCTAGAAGCTGTGGGTTCAAATCCCAGTCAGAGTCATTGAAATGTGTCATTAATTTTGGACACAAAACATTTTCAAAACACCACTAAAATGGATGTTTAACATAATGAAAGTTGCTAATGGAAAGATGCCACCTTTCCTTTAACTAGTTTCAACTTAAATTTCCAAATAGCCAATGTACAAGCTTCTCACCAGGGCATTTTCCACGAGTACCAAAATGATGTCCACTGCAGTCAATGCTTCAAGACTAACAGGAAAGGTAGCAGTAGTCACAGCTTCCTCCGATGGGTGAGTAATTATTATCTTTCAAGGGGAGAATTCAGTTTTGTTATTCCTAAAATGATTATTTATCAAACCCTCTTTCTGGGAGGATTTTGAAAGGATTTTTTTTTTAGGAGGCTCTTTAAAGGATTATTATTTAACTCTCACTTTAAGGGTTTTTAAAAACTTGAAATGAGTTTTATTTTTATTTTATTTTTCAAGATGAGTGTTTCACCACCGTTTTTATTTTGTAGAAATGAAACAACTGCTACTTTAGACACATATGTGGTTTGTGTTGTAGCATGCCCATCCCATAGTATGTCCCTCTTCATTCCACATCTCTAGTTTCTCTTATTTATTTATTTTTTTCTTTTCTTTCAGGATTGGCTTTGCAATTGCCAAAAGGCTGTCAGCAGAGGGTGCAAGTGTTGTAATAAGTTCCCGGAAGGAAAGCAATGTAAATAAAGCTGTAGAGACTCTACAGAAAGAAGGACATCAGAAAATTTCTGGAGTTGTTTGTCATGTTGCTAAAAAGGAAGATAGACAGAAACTGTTTGAACATGTAAGGCATTTTTTTTACAACTTTAAAATTGGAAGGAAAAAACTCTGAGAGAAAAAAAAAAGGTGAGATGTAGGTAGGTGTAGTGTTAAAACTTTAGCTAGCTCAACTTGAGCCCTATTATGTATGATTTACATGTGACTTTTTTTTTCAGGCTGAGAAAAAGTTTGGGGGCATTGACATTCTAGTTTCAAATGCTGCTGTTAATCCTGCAACAGGACCCGTTGTAGAGGTAAGATAGAGATGCAGAATCAAAACTAAAGCCTCTTAATCAGCCCTAGGGCGATTATTTTGGGCTTACATTTGGTTTTGGCAACAAGGTCTCCACGGACAGGCTACAAGAGAGGTCACAAGCACTAACACAGGCCTTAAAAAGGCCCCTTAATGTTTGCGACAGAGATGCTGTGCGCTCTTTGGGAATGTTTGATACGTGTATGCTAATGAAAAGTAGATATACCTACCATGACAACATGAAATGAGGGGGTTTAGTCTTCAGTAAAAACACTTGTGTAGTTGCATATGTGATTACAGTCAATGTGATTCTGATTATAGCTGTGCAATCGAAGGCATTGAAAAAATTGAAATTGATGACCACTGTAATAATTACTCAATTAGATTCAAGTGGAAGGTAACCACGTTAATCCGAAGGCTTTTATACATGGTGCCTGTAGTATTCTACAATAATTGCAACTGATTTTGTAATGTAGCCAGTTATTTGGAGTCAGATTCGGTCAGTCTTGCTGTGAGTTTCCAGCGAAATGTAAAATAAAATTTGTTCTCTTTTCAAACATTCTGCATTTTTCATATTTATTACATTGGCGACGATGGAAAAGTTCCAGATTATTGGTGATGTGTGCAAGTTTACCGATTGTTTCCATTCCAAAAGAAACTGGTGAGTGTAAAACTGTTCGGATTTGTGGGGATTTCAGTCAAACGATAAATAAATATGCTGAAACCCAATTCTATCCTTTGCCCATTCAGGCAAGCCCTTGCCCTAGTAAGATGAAAAAAGATTGGAGAATTAATGTTGAACAGGCTTGGGAACATTACTTGAAGAAAAAAAAAATCTGTTGTGACGCGGAATGTTTGCTACGTGTATGCTAATGAAAATTAGATATACCTACCATGATAACATGAAATAAGGGGTTAGAATGTTAGATAACATGAAATGAGGGGGTTTAGTCTTCAGTAACAACACTTGTGAAGTTGCATATGTGATTACAGTCAATGTGATTCTGATTATAGCTGTGCAATCGAAGGCATTGAAAAAATTGAAATTGATAACCACTGTAATAATTACTCAATTAGATTCAAGTGGAAGGTAACCACTTTGATTCGAAGGCTTATACATGGTGCCTGTAGTATTCTACAATAATTGCAAATGATTTATTCAGAAATGATCATGAATTACTCACCCACTTGCAGAACATAATTATGTACTTACATACATACTGACAAATGGCAAGACGTTTTTTCTACACTTGAAGTGTCTTGGAGTAAAAAGTGAGGTGTGCAGAGCAGGTATATTGAAAAAATTACACTATTTTCTATACTATTACACTATACATTTTCTATACTTTGGTAAAAATATTTTCTCTCTGTGTTTGCCAGTGTTTGCCCAAACAAATATTTGCCTCAAATATTCCAAGTGTTAATACTGTAATATAGTCCTAAGGAAAGTGGTGAAAACATAATTACCTTTGATTTACATAATGAAATATGTAGCATTATAGATAGAGATTTATAATTTTAGGCTTTTACATTTGTACACTTGTCAGAATAGTTTATCAAAAAAAGGTAGACACTTATCAGATCAGAAATATTCGGGTAAGGTTTATTATTATTTATTTTTTTTAGGTACAAATCAAGTTACCATTTCGAGACATCTGTGATCAAAAACTAGTACCTACACTATTTCAAATATCAAGATGTTTAAGGCGACCAGATTAGTAGGAAAAGTTGCTGTCATAACGGCCTCAACAGAAGGGTAAGTACATACTTGTAGGTATTTCCGATTGTTTCCATTCCAAAAGAAACTGGTGAGTGTAAAACTGTTCGGATTTGTGGGGATTTCAGTCAAACGATAAATAAATATGCTAATAATAATAAATTTTCACCTATGCTGCAGGTATGTACTCAATAACCCCAAAAGTAGGTACAACTAACAAGAACAGAATAACTAATGAACCTACAATAAATTATTACATGACATAAGCTTCAAACAAAGCAAAAGCTAATAACTTTTAACATAACAAATAAGTGGAAATAATCATTTCCTCACACAGGCTTGATGAAACTTTAGCCTACCAAAAAAAAAATTAAAGCTACCTTCATTCACTACAAAATAAAGGGGGAAAAGAAACAGGGCTAGCTTTACTTAACAATACAATTCAAAGTTAAAGCTACCTTCATTCACTACAAAATAAAGGGGGAAAAGAAACAGGGCTAGCTTTACTTAACAATACAATTCAAAGGCAGAAAAATACATAGATAACTCCCCAGACAGCACAAATTCTTGTATTAGCGATGTATAGGTGATGTAAACTTCCACACATGAGCTTTATTACACAAGTAAAAATCCATCCCCTGGTTTTTTTCCCTATATTGATTGTTTTCAGAATCCAGAAAACGTATGAGATAAGATTTTCGACATTAATGTAAAGAACACATATACTCGTATGTATCTTCTAACATGAGAATTTTTTTTTTAATTATTATTATTTTTTTTTCACCAAAGGTAAGTTTTAGAATAGAATTTCCCTGTTCGTATTGCCGAAATGAGACGCTCAATTAGGAATTATACAAAGATATCCATTTTGTTTCCAGTGTCCAGAAAATGTGTGGGATAAAATTTTCGAGGTGAACGTAAAGAGCACATTTCTACTAACGCAAGAAGTTCTACCCTACATCAGGAAAAGGAACGGTGGCTCCATTGTCTACGTGTCTTCAATAGGAGGTCTTGCTCCATTCAAGGTAATTTCAGTGAACTGTAGAACTCGCTCAAGCGGGACCCTACGGGAGTCCCGGAAGTCTAATTGATCCGAAAATCTAATTTGAAAATGTCCCCTATGTGTTGAACATTTCTGCCAATTTTGAGCAAAATCAGACAAACCGTTCCAGAGTTATGATGAAATAAAGAGATACCTACAGACCTACACAGACAAACCTAAGGATAGAATCGTAGTTCTTTGGGGGACTATCTGGACAATCATGTGCTGTTGGCTTTTCCCGGCCCCACTCAGGTTGGGTGAGGTTAATGTGAGGAGGTGAGTAGCCTGTTGCCAAATACTGGTTAAAACCCTCGTCACTAAAAACCTTAGCAGTTATAAAGTTCCAAAGTCTGGCTGGGGGACTTTAAACAGGGAGGATACCAGCCTGAAATTTCCCTTGCTAAAGAAATAGCAAAGATTGCGTGCGAAGGGCATCCACTCGTAAATTTTTTGTAGCCTAAACCAAATGTCAGTTAAAAGTAACCACCTCAGGACTGATTGAGAGGCTGACGAAAAACGGAAAAAGGCGAAGTAAAAAGAGTTGTACAGTGTCACAGTGATGTCAAATCCCACTTAAAGGAATCTAAATTTCAGGGAAATATTTGGTTTACTCACCCAATAATTGAGTTCTTTGTTTTGTTATCTTCACAGCTATTAGGTGCGTACTCTGTGAGTAAGACCGCTCTATTAGGATTAACCAAAGCTGTGGCACAAGATTTGGCGTCTGAGAATATTCGCGTCAATTGTCTGGCACCTGGAATCACCAAGACCAAATTTGCTGCTGCAGTAAGTTTTTATTGTGTATATCTCAACTATTTAATTAAATATTTTCCAATTCTTCTTCTTTTCCCTTCTGCCCTAACGAGCGTCGCGTTCCTCGAATATCCAACGGCGGAAATCGTTTCTCTGTCTGAATACTCAAACATTTTTTAAAGCCCTACGTCGCGAGTTCGATTCGCGCCTGGGACGGATTTTATCCCAAAAAGGTCCGTTCTCTCTTTTATCCTGTCATCCTTCTCTTCACTTTCGGGACGATAAGACCTTAGCAGATACAGTTTTCTCTATCAAACCTGTTTTTAAAAAATAATAGAAAGTAAAAATCTTTACTAAAAAAAAAAGACAAAAAATGTCCTTGTGTGTCACTTGTTATGCCGTTCCCAGATCTTTGCCAAATTTTATGACACGACTTGGACTCGAACCACCAATCTCCAGATAAACCAAGTCCAAAGTCCACTGTGCTAACCACATCACTGAGTTTGACTTGAACGTTTCCTTACATTATTTTCAGACTGATAAGCTATATGGGGGAATCGACATTTTGGTGTCCAACGCAGCCGTCAATCCCGCAAATGAACCACTTGTTGAGGTAAGAAAACTCAGAAATATGTAATACTTTTTTTTTGTGGGCAGATGAATTTTTGGACTGATAAAAAACTTGCTTAAAATTCAAACTAAATTCTCAGTCGTACGTCCCATCTCAATGAGATTGACAGGCCCAAGGAAGAAAAAATTAGACCAAATCCATGGGAAGTTGGGACAATGAAATCTGTGGCTGATAAGACTTATTTTATACAGCAACCTCCGTGGCCAAGTGGGTATCACACTAGGCTTGCACGCAGGAGGTCCGGGTTCGATTCCCGGAGGGGCCGAGGTTTTTTCGGCTCTGTGTTTGGAGTTCGGGGTGCACTCAGCCTCGTGAGGACAATTGAGTAGCTACTTTAATCGAGTAACGACCAGTGGCGGCATTACCAGTGTAAAAAGATTGATGATGAATGAGAATTAATAGTAAAGGAGGCACTTAGTAATGCTGTGGTACTCTACATAACCACAACCTAAAAGTACGAGACGAGACGGAGTATGTGGCTATTGGCTACACTACTTGTACGAGTAGACGAGTACCTATAGGTGGTAATTAATGCGGCCTAGCACGCAGAAGGTCCGAGTTCGATTCTCGCTCGAATGTTTTATCTCAGTTCTGTATCTAGGTACATACACCTACATAACATAACACTGCGCCTTGAGATATCAATTGAGTAGTTGATTGTTGATTGATTATTCAAAAAAATGCAGGTACCTACATAGTTGTTTGATTACGGCCATCAGCAATGAAACAAAAATGACCGACATCGAAAAATGGTAGGTCGGAAGATTCTATGGTGACCTCAAAAATTAATTGATTTTTTTTTACATACCTATATGAATAAAGATATTTAAATACATAAATTATTTATTATAGGAATGGTACAGTTGGATAATTGAATAAATTAAGTAATGTTGAAAAAAATAAAATAATATAAAGATTAATGGATTATTATTTTTATTATTTCAATCGAGTAGGGTACCTACCGGTATCGGTCACGTATGATCGCCTCGTGTAAACGAATCTTTTTGCACTCACGTAGTTGTAAGCGCTGCCACTAGGTCGCGTGGTGTGCTCAGACAGTGAAGCGGGAAAATTTGAAATTTACCACGAACGAAAGTTAAAAACTAAAAAGTTGAACGTGGTAAATTTTGAAAAGTTCACATCATCACATCTTCACATATTGCAAAGAAATAATTGGATTAATTGGTTTGTCCTGCAAATAGGACTTGTCATTGTTTAGAAAACAAGTATGTGCTGACATTGTCAGTAGTAGCTATTCAGTTTAGTTTAATACGGTTTTAGTTCTCTAGTTCAGTCAAAACTGTGTTCAGAATTGGTTCAGTGGTATTTGTAAAATGAGTGATCAGCAAGAAGCAACTAATCAGTTCAAACATAAAACGAGTAGATTTCAATAGGTAGGTACCTACCGGTATCGGTCACGTATGATCGCCTCGTGTAAACGAATCTTTTTGCACTCTCGTAGTTGTAAGCGCTGCCACTAGGTCGCGTGGTGTACTCAGACGTTGTGAAGCGGGAAAATTTGAAATTTACCACGAACGAAAGATAAAAAAGTTGAACGTGGTAAGTAAATTTTGAAAGTTCACATTCACATATTGCAAAGAAATAATTGGATTAATTGATTTGTCCTGCAGGTAGGACTTGTCATTGTTTAGAAAACAAATATGTGCTGACATTGTCAGTTTTAGCTATTCAGTTTTTTAGTTTAATACGGTGTTAGTTCTCTAGTTCAGTCAAAACTGTGTTCAGAATTGGTCCAGTGGTATTTGTAAAATGAGTGATCAGCAAGAAGCAACTAATCCTGAAGCTCCTGTGAAAACTGCCAAGCAGTTGGAGAAAGAAGCTAAAAAGCTCGAGAAGTTGAAGAAGTTTCAAGAGAAGCAATCTAAGATTCAGCAAACCAAAGAAGTGGCCAAAGATAAACCTGAGGTAAGATTCTTAAAGGTAGAGGTGTTACTCAGTTTCTGATGCAAGATCCCAAGTATCTTAATGCAGAAATAGTTTTGCTTTACCTTGGTTAATATTATCTTGATATTACAAAAGTTGTAGTGGGGGAAATAACTGTAAAATCTGTAATAAAATTACTATTGGGTATTAGATATGATTAAAAAAATTAAAATCTAATTTTGTTAGTTTTTCCTGTTATGATTCATCTAGGTAGTCATATTTATCTTCTGGGCATCAGAACCTTGTACTTACCATTTTCTAAAGATCTATTTATTGTATTTATATTAATTCTATTTCATTTATTTATTTTCAGAAAAAAGAAGTGAAGAAGAAAGAAACCAATGATGAGCCAATAGTCTACACAAGCAATACGGCTCCCGGAGAGATGAAGGATGTGTTGGGACCTCTGCCAAGTTCCTATAGTCCCCAGTATGTAGAGGCTGCCTGGTACCCTTGGTGGGAGAAACAAGGATTCTTCAAACCTGAATATGGGGTGATTAAAATTTAATTATTATTTATTCTTCTTCAAGGTACCTATGGATACATTCTCAAGTACAGGTAACCCTGTCAATTTGTCTGGCTGAGGGACTATAAACTGAGAGTAAATTTTTCTTATGCTATATCTATAGCAAAGGTTGAGTGCAAATGGCATCCACTCGTAAAATTTGTAGACAAAACCAAATATCAGCCCAAAGCAATCACCCTAGTCAGGGCTGATTGATGAAAAACGCCGACCCCATCTGTACATGGGAAAAGGCAAAGAAAAAGAAGATAGGTAACCCTGTCCCTGTCAATCAACTTGCTCATTTATTATCCTAACATGACCAATTGCACCTTGAATCAGCCCAGATAGGTCAGTAGTCTGTCTGCTTTCTGTGCAACCATAGGTAATTTAATTTTTAAGGCAAGTCCCCAGATATTGAAGGTTATAAAAATATCACACACTTGTTTCAGAGGAAATCCATTGGTGAGAAAAACCCCAAAGGCAAATTTGTTATGGTGATTCCTCCCCCTAATGTGACAGGAACACTACATCTGGGTCATGCTCTTACCAATGCTGTAGAGGACTCTATCACCAGATGGTAAGAAAATAATTATCATTTTCTCTGTGAATAATTATCATTTTCTACCTATTTAAAATGAATCTGGGAAAAGTGAGAAAAGTTATCCCAGAATCACTCTGTCCAGAATTAGTTTTTCATGAAAAGAAGAAGAAAAATCTTACTTGGAGTAACCAACTTTAGAACACTGGCTACCAAAAAAAACATTGACACTAAAATATTCCATTTCAGGAACCGAATGAAGGGTAAAACCACTCTCTGGAACCCGGGCTGTGATCATGCGGGTATTGCCACTCAGGTTGTGGTTGAAAAGAAACTCTGGCGAGAGGAGAAGAAGACTCGGCATGAGATTGGCAGGGAGAAGTTCATCGAGAAAGTTTGGGAGTGGAAGAAAGAGTAAGTTGAGAGAGGATAGTGTTGATAATTTCAGAAGAAAAAGAAGCTTAACCAGCTCCAGTAGTTCTGAGGGAAAACAAGACTTGTAATCCAGTGCCAGTAGTACATAAAAATTTAGTATTTTGAGATAGACATTTATTTATTTATTCTTTCAAACATAAAAAATATTACAATTACATAGTAAAGATTACATTTGTAAAAGCTTAGCTTAAATAAATTTATAGGTACCCTTAGAAAGGAAACATGGAGAGAATGTGTGGTAGGTCATTAGCCACAGGTTAGGTTTTCAGGGACTGTACTCTGGATCTTGACGTTGGTGGTTCAAGTTCAGGCCAAGTCATAAAATTTACTAATTTGTAACACAATTAAAATGCCTTTGCGGTTTGTTCGCGGTATCCGCGGTTTGTTCGCGGTATCCGCGGTTTGCTCGCGGTATCCGCGGTTTGCTCGCGGTATCCGCGGTTTGATCCGCGGTTTGTTCGCGGTATTCGCGTTTTGTGCGCGGTATTCGCGTTTTGTGCGCGGTATCCGCGTTTTGTGCGCGGTATCCGCGGTTTGTTCGCGGTATTCGCGTTTTGTGCGCGGTATCCGCGGTTTGTTCGCGATATTTGCAGTTATGGGTTCGATCTCAGGCAAACGCAGATTTTTTTCAGCTCTTTTTTACCGCAAATAATTGATG
>NW_007377462.1:241328-303777 GCF_000475195.1 Diaphorina citri
GAACAGGCTTGGGAACATTACTTGAAGAAAAAAAAAAAAAAAAAATCTGTTGGGACGCAGGGGGAATAGGGGGGAAAATCTTGAAAAAGTAGACTGGAAATTTGGAAAAAATGGACTGGAAAACCGAGAAAAGTCAGGGAATTTTATTTTTCCATTTTGGTAGACACCCTGGGCGCTCTAATTTCATGTGCTCTTTGAGAACTCAGCTGCAAAGAAGAGACAAAAAAACGTGTGGAAATATTTAAGAATTAATTACTTAAAAAAAATAATAATAATAATAAATAATGACAAATTTCAGGAATAATATGAATAGAACAGAATAGGGCCAATATAAACAGAATGGAATAGAATAGAACAGAATACCAATATGTTCTCTGACCCTTTCCTTACAGGTGTGCGATGATAGACTGAACACTCTCCGTTGTAATGACAATGGAGAGCTGGTAGCCGTGGGCAGTTCCAATGGATCTCTCTACTTGATTCAGTTCTCGGATAATCTGGTTACCGCTAATAAAAACGACAAGGTTCTGCTAACAGCTGTAAGTCTCAATCTATTTTATTCTTGATTAGATAGTAGATACCTTTCCTGACTGGCTGTCAGACTAGTTATTTTTTTCTCGAAATGTGAAGTACCTACCTACAATAGGTGGGAGCTTGCTAGCTTAGTTAGCTTGAAGGGTAGAGTGTCGACCGTCTGCCTTGTAAGCGCTAGGCCGCGGGTTCCATTCCCGCCCATGACGGATTTAATCCCGAACGTATAATATTCGTTCTCGGAACGGCTGACTTTTTCCTATCCTGTCTTCCTTCTCTCTTCGATTTCTGGACGATAAGACCTTAGCTGTTACAGTTTTCTCTGTCAAACCTCTTTAAATAATATAAATAATAATAATAATAATTTTACCAGATGTTTGAGCGCGAGACGCGGCGAGAGAAGATCATAGAGGCCAAGCAGCGCGAGTTAAGACTCAAGGCGCGCTCCGTGAAAAATATTTTTCCTGATGATTCACTATTAGTTGTCCAACTCGGGATGTGACGTCATCGCGTTATTGTGACGTAATTTTTTTTCTAGAAATGTGAAGTACAATAAGTGGGACCTTGCTAGTTAACTTGGAGGGTAGAGAGTCGACCGTCTGCCTTGTAAACACTAGGTCGTATATTCAATTCCCTCCCAGGGGGAACTTTATCTTAAACAGGTAAGGTTCGTTCTCGGAACGTCTGGCTTTCTCCTATCCTATCTTCCTTCTCTCTTCGATTTCGGGACGATAAGACCTTAGGAGTTAAAGTTATTTCCCTCTGTCAAACCTCTAAAAAAATAATATGTAATAATAAAAAAGACTAATAATAATCTTTCAGATGTTTGAGCGCGAGACGCGGCGAGAGAAGATCATAGAGGCCAAGCAGCGCGAGTTAAGACTCAAGGCGCGCTCCGTGAAAAATACAGACGACGCAACCCACAACGCAAAGGCCAAGGGCGAGGAGCCTGCGTTTAGTGTGGGCGGGCCCTTGGTAGTGGCGGCCGAAGAGGAATTTTTCGCGTCCATTGAGCAGGTAAGAGCCGCCAAAATCGGCCACATGAGGTACCTACTAGATAGTAAAATACAAGTTACCTTTGACTGGCTGGGGGATCTTAAACAGGAAGTAGACCAGCCTAGTCTGGCTGGGGGACTTTAAGCAGGGAGCATACCAGCCTGAAATTCCCCTTGCTAAAGAATTAGCGAAGGTTGAGTGCAAAGGGCATACATTCGTAAAAAATTGTAGCCAAAACCAAAAATGTCAGCCCAAAAGCGATCACCCTAGGGCTTATTGAGGGCTGGGAACTGGGTGCCGTATTCAACGTGCTATCGCCGCTGATTGACGTAAAACAGTAAAACTAAAAACTCATTTGGGTTGTCCTAAAAACTCATTTCGTTTGTCCCAAGAACTCATTTCAATGTTTCGACTTGTTTTTCAGCTCATGAAAACCCTCTCGGCGATTGACGACACGAAAGTTCGCAAGAAAAAGAAGAAAGTGAGACCGCCATTCGATGAAGATGGTTTGCCCATTGAGAATTTCGATTCGGAAGAAGAGGACGATGATGGCGAAGATGAAAAAGAGGATGAGGGCGAGGCGAAACCGCAAATCATGGACATTATAGATGACGATGAGGGCACTTTGGAAACGAAGGGGAATTTATTGTGAGGCATTGAGGTGCAAAATACACTCATTTCCAATAGGTTATTTTGAATATTTTGTAGGTACCTAGTTATACCTACATATTATGTACCTATAGGTATCCAGTATTAGTCCCTCAAACTGATTCATATTCCTAATGCCCGCCACTCACGTTCAGACTGTCTGACAGACCGCGGTCTCACAGGCATTAATAGTAGGAAGTAGGTACCTAGCCTACACTATACCTACCTACAGTTATCTAGAATGGGAAAAATTAATCAAGGGATTTTTTACACATTAGTGAGATTTCGCATCCTGTTTCGGGTCCAATGTTCGACGAGTTTTGGTTTCTGCGCATGACACACGTTATGGGGTTTTGAACACGGGGATCGGAGTTACGATGTTTTGGCTTGAACATGGGGATTTTTTTCGTATTACGGTGATGAAATTCCCATGTTAGAAACGCGCGTAAATTTAAATTCTTTTTGAATAGATCACGGTTATTTTACATTTTTGAAGGGGAAATTAATTTTGACTGAAATTTTTTGATGTAGGTAGGTATCTTAATTAATTCAGAAATTAATTAAAAACAAAAACATAGCAAAAAACTCATTTTTTATGTAATAATTAATTATTAATTTTTTCTTTTCTTCGTTATCTGTTATGTCCTTTTTTTACCCATCGTTTTATTTGTACAAAAAAGAACGTAACAGATAACGAACACGGTGGAATAATTAAATTGAGAAAACAAATAAATAATTTTAAAAAATCATTGTTTCCTGTTTTTAATTAATTAATTCAAAAACTGATTTGAATAATTTGTTATTTAGGACAAGACAAAACATTGAACAAATTAAAGGTATGATTACTAGAGCGTCCGCTAGGTTCGCTTCGGTTTTCGGTTTCGGTTTTCGATCCCGTGCTAAATCTAAAAACATGAATGATGTAAACAAGATGGCGCCAACATGGGTTGCGTTATGGGGATCAGGATTCGATGCGAAATCTCCCTATTCTGTAGATGAACCACGAAGAAGTGTGATATTCTGTAGATGACCAACGAAGAAGTGTGATATTCTGTAGATGACCAACGAAGAAGTGTGATATTCTGTAGATGATGATGTAAACAAGATGGCGCCAACATGGGTTGCGTTATGGGGATCAGGATTCGATGCGAAATCTCCCTATTGAAAAAAATCCCACCCATGATTTCTCCCACTAGCGCTCTCGTAGTCAGATTTCGAACTAATGATAACATTACATTAAGGGCGGGAAATTTTAAATTTTGTTAAAATTTCCAATTTTCATTTCCGTTTTGCTAACAAGTGGCCTCTATCTTATCAGTTTAATCCCTACTACCTGTTTATAAGCTAATTTACTAGAAGAGAAAGTTCAATGCTAACTTTGTACAACTTTTTGTGATCATTAGAAACACTGACTGGTTTTGAAAAACCTTCAAATATTGAAAATTAACAGATTAAAATAAGGAAAGTAATAAAAGGAAGCAGTTAAATCTGTGTTTTGATTGATTACACCTTGGTAAGTATATCTGATTGAATTAATATGGTAGGTCTGCCTGGTACATAATCTAGAAGCTGTGGGTTCAAATCCCAGTCAGAGTCATTGAAATGTGTCATTAATTTTGGACACAAAACATTTTCAAAACACCACTAAAATGGATGTTTAACATAATGAAAGTTGCTAATGAAAAGATGCCGCCTTTCCTTTAACTAGTTTCAACTTAAATTTCCAAATAGCCAATGTACAAGCTTCTCACCAGGGTATTTTCCACGAGTACCAAAATTATGTCCACCGCAGTCAATGCTTCAAGACTAGCAGGAAAGGTAGCAGTAGTCACAGCTTCCTCCGATGGGTGAGTAATTATTATTATCTTTCAAGGGGAGAATTCAGTTTTGTTATTCCTAAAATGATTATTTATTAAACCCCCTTTCTGGGAGGATTTTGAAAGGATTATATATATATTTTTTTTTTTTTTTTTTTTTTTTTTTTTTGGGGGCTTTTTTAAGGTTTTTTTTTTTAACTCCCTTTTTGGGGGTTTTAATTTTTTTTTTAGGAGGCTCTTTAAAGGATTATTATTTAACTCTCACTTTAAGGGGTTTTAAAAACTTAAAAGGAGTTTTATTTTTATTTTATTTTTCAAGATGAGTGTTTCACCACCATTTTTATTTTGTAGCAATGAAACAACTGCTACTTTAGACACATATGTGGTTTGTGTTGTAGCATGCCATCCCATAGTATATCCCTCTTCATTCCACATCTCTAGTTTCCCTTATTTATTTATTTTTTCTTTTCTTTCAGGATTGGCTTTGCGATTGCCAAAAGGCTGTCAACAGAGGGTGCAAGTGTTGTGATAAGTTCCCGGAAGGAAAGCAATGTAAATAAAGCTGTAGAGACTCTACAGAAAGAAGGACATCAGAAAATTTCTGGCGTTGTTTGTCATGTTGCTAAAAAGGAAGATAGACAGAAACTGTTTGAACATGTAAGGCATTTTTTTTTACAACTTTAAAATTGGAAGGGAAAAATTGTGAGAGAAAAAAAAAGGTGAGATGTACTTAGGTAGGTGTAGTGTTAAAACTTTAGCTAGCTCAACTTGAACCCTATTATGTATGATTAACATGTGATTTATTTTATTTTTATTTATTTATTTTTTATTTTTTTTTTTTTTTTTTGCAGGCTGAGAAAAAGTTTGGAGGCATTGACATTCTAGTTTCAAATGCTGCTGTTAATCCTGCAACAGGACCCGTTGTAGAGGTAAGATAGAGATGCAGAATCAAAACTAAAGTGAACTGGAGAAACCCTGGTTTTTTTCCCTATATTGATTGTTTTCAGAATCCAGAAAACGTATGAGATAAGATTTTCGACATTAATGTAAAGAACACATATACTCGTATGTATCTTCTAACATGAGAATTTTTTTTTTAATTATTATTATTTTTTTTTCACCAAAGGTAAGTTTTAGAATAGAATTTCCCTGTTCGTATTGCCGAAATGAGACGCTCAATTAGGAATTATACAAAGATATCCATTTTGTTTCCAGTGTCCAGAAAATGTGTGGGATAAAATTTTCGAGGTGAACGTAAAGAGCACATTTCTACTAACGCAAGAAGTTCTACCCTACATCAGGAAAAGGAACGGTGGCTCCATTGTCTATGTGTCTTCCATAGGAGGTCTTGCTCCATTCAAGGTAATTTCAGTGAACTGTAGAACTCGCTCAAGCGGGACCCAACGGGAGTCCCGGAAGTCTAATCGATCCGAAAATCTAATTTGAAAATGTCCCCTATGCGTTGAACATTTCTGCCAATTTTGATCAAAATCGGACAAACCGTATGAGAGTTATGGTGAAATAAAGAGATACCTACACAGACAAACCTAAGGGCAGAATCGTAGTTCTTTGGAGGATTATCTGGACAATCATGTGCTGTTGGCTTTTCCCGGCCCCACTCAGGTTGGGTGAGGTTAGTGTGAGGAGGTGAGTAGCCTGTTGCCAAATACAGGTTAAAACCCTCTTCACTAAAAACCTTAGCAGTTATAAAGTTCCACAGTCTGGCTGGGGGACTTTAAACAGGGAGGATACCAGCCTGAAATTTCCCTTGCTAAAGAAATAGCAAAGATTGAGTGCGAAGGGCATCCACTCGTAAATTTTTTGTAGCCCAAACCAAATGTCAGTTAAAAGTAACCACCTCAGGACTGATTGAGAGGCTGACGAAAAACGGAAAAAGGCGAAGAAAAAAGTGTTATACAGTGTCACAGTGATGTCAAATCCCACTTAAAAGAATCTAAATTGCAGGGAAATATTTGGTTTACTCACCCAATAATTGAGTTCTTTGTTTTGTTATCTTCACAGCTATTAGGTGCGTACTCTGTGAGTAAGACCGCTCTATTAGGATTAACCAAAGCTGTGGCACAAGATTTGGCGTCTGAGAATATTCGCGTCAATTGTCTGGCACCTGGAATCACCAAGACCAAATTTGCTGCTGCAGTAAGTTTTTATTGTGTATATCTCAACTATTTAATATTTTGCAATTCTTCTTCTTTTCCCTTCTGCCCTAACGAGCGTCGCGTTCCTCGAATATCCAACGGCGGAAATCGTTTCTCTGTCTGAATACTCTTTTGAGTTCAGATTTTTCATTTAATTTTTATATATTTTCGCTTTTTATGATTTTATTTAAGGAAAGGTCGTAGGGTAGTAGTTCTGGTATGATAGTGACACGAACGTCAAGAGTTTGAAGTGTCGCCTGCGGCTTTTATCAAAACACGAAACTTTGAGAACACTTCATTACTCACTACATCTATTACACTGAACCAGTCTAATTGGGACCTGTCTAAATGGGAAAAGTTTGAAGTGTCGCCTGCGGCTTGTATCAAAACACGAAACTTTGAGAACACTTCATTACTCACTACATCTATTACACTGAACCAGTCTAATTGGGACCTGTCTAAATGGGAAACCTGGATAAACGGGGGAAAATCGTGGCTCCTTCATTACCTACTTTTTTGTAATGCCGATCCCTTGGAATCCCAGTTAAACAGGTTCGACCGAGGTTGGGTGTCATAATTTATTGCCAAATCCAATGTCCCAATTTTTTGCACCCTTACCATTCGATTTAATTTATGTTCTATTTTATTCTCTTTCTCACCAGCTATATGAAACGGAAGAGGCCCACGAAATTGCCGTCAGTAATGTACCCATGGGCAGGTGAGATTTATAACTTTATTTTATATTATTACTTTTTTTTACTATTACTTTATTTTTGCCTTGTGGGGCCCGCAGAGGCGCAGAGAGGCCCCAAAAACAATTTATAAATGTTCATGGAAGGGTATTATTATTATTTTTTTTTTACTATTACTTTATTTTTGCCTTGTGGGGCCCGCAGAGGCGCAGAGAGGCCCCAAAAACAATTTATAAATGTTCATGGAAGTGCACCCTTACCATTCGATTTAATTTAAGTTCTATTTTATTCTCTTTCTCACCAGCTATATGAAACGGAAGAGGCCCACGAAATTGCCGTCAGTAATGTACCCATGGGCAGGTGAGATTTATAACTTTATTTTATATTATTACTTTTTTTTACTATTACTTTATTTTTGCCTTGTGGGGCCCGCAGAGGCGCAGAGAGGCCCCAAAAACAATTTATAAATGTTCATGGAAGTTTACCAGTATGATATTTTAAGTAACCAGATAAGGAGTTCGCCTACCGCCTAGGGCGATCTTTATCCTAAACCTTTACAAATGTCGAGAACTTGGCCATTAGGTCATTCTCCCAACAAGGAACTGTAACAACGGAGGTATTATCGTCCCGAAATCGTAGAGAGAAGGAAGAGAGGATAAGAGAAAGCTAGCCGTTCCGAGAACGAATATTATCCGTTCAGGATAAAATCCGCCCCGGGCGTGAATCGAATCCGCGACCTAGCGCTTAAAAGGCCTAAGTTGTCGATGACTACTATTTTGTTTCAGATTGGCTGTTCCGGATGAAATGGGGGGCATTGTGGCATTCTTGTGTTCGGACGATGCTTCCTATATCACTGGGGAAGTAATAGTGGCAGCGGGAGGAATGCAGTCCAGATTGTAAATAAAACATGCATACATGAGAGACATACTACGGGAGGGGCATGCTACGACACCCTTACGCATCTAATGTAGCAGTTGTTCTATTGCTACGAATACTAAATAAGAACGGCGGTGAAACATCTATTTTCCTTTCGAAAAATTGATCACTGTGCACTATTAGACCAGTGCACAGTGGTCAGTTTCTCGAAAGGAAAATACACCTATACAATGGGTTTTATTTTTATAGACCTTACGCATCTAATGTAGCAGTTGTTCTATTGCTACGAATACTACGAAATAAGAACGGCGGTGAAACATCTATTTTCCTTTCGAGAAATTGATCACTGTGCACTATTAGACCAGTGCACAGTGGTCAGTTTCTCGAAAGGAAAATACACCTATACAATGGGTTTTATTTTTATTTTTTTCTCCTTCTTTTAGTGATGTATGAAAAGGTTGTTGTTATCTTTTTTATTATTTATATTTCTTTATTTTAAAAAATATATGTGTATAATGGGAAGATCTTGGTTGTGTTAAAATGTAAGCCCGTCTCAGTTTTTGTTCTCATTTGATAAATTTCAGCTTAGTGGGTACAATTTTGCGCTTATGCTCAGGTATCCAGAATCCACTATTATCCACTAGTGGGTACTATCCACTAGTCAATGATAGTTGATGTTTTTAAAAATCTGGTGTGAACATCACACGACTGGATGATATCCTATTGAATTGTTATTTTTTGGGAGTTTTAGGTAAGGTTTTTTGGGGGTATTCCTCAATAACTTCTTCGATATCTCTAAACGTTTAGTCACAGCTGAATACTGCCGGATGTTTTAATGAAATCACTGCCAGCAAACATAGCCGTCATGGAGGCACAGTATATATTTTCACTTGTCTTCAATTCACCCACAGCCAGAATTGTTTTCATGTGAATCTTTTCTCCGCATTTCTCCTTCATTTGTTTCACTTCACTGAAGAGCTCTGGCCATTGATTGTTTAAGACGAGTGACCTCTGAATAACTATGTCCACTTCATCAACTTTCTGTTTGGCAAGAAGTTCTATTTCATGCAGTCTTGTTTCGAGAAGGTATTGACCACTTGGGAATCCAGCTGGAAAAGAAGTTTCGTTTAACCTAACCCTATAATAACACTGGTCACTGCTCGTTTGTGTCAGTTCCTTTGGTAGCATTATTCCATGGACGTGACTTTTGCACAAGTAACGTTACTTGTGTTCTTCTCTTCTTCTCGTAAAGAAGGTCAACGGGACTGAACTCGTTACCTCCGGATGACAATACCTTTGCTAGTTTAACGACCGTGGAGTGTCCTAAAATCAGATCCTTTAAAAGCAACCTTCCTTGGCCTTCCCATAGCATAAGGTTGTGCTTATCTGCTTATGTACCGGGTTGAGATAGGCAAGGTTGGTAAACTAGCTTTGTTTTTAAGTTATCACTCCCATGCCAAACTGTAGAAACAAAACCACGTAGAACTTTTTCTTTCAGTTCTTCACTCAATGGTTGAATAGCTTTCAGTGTTAGTGTTTCAACAACTGCTTCTGTATCATCTCCCGAGAGAGTAGTCAGGTCAATAAACTCGATGATTTTCAGCAGAAGAGACTTCTTGTTTTTGATACGGGATAAGTCCACAGCCTCAAACTGCCTTGTGAGATCTTCGAGATATTTTGTGTTGATCTGAATGTCATGGACCCATTTGAAATCGGTTGTGTTGTATTGATCTAACTGAGGAGGGTTTATAAACAGTTTGGATTCTTCTATTGCAGGTGTTTCAGGTTGGTTTAACACATCCAAGATATCTATACCGGCTTGAGTCATGTTGGAGTGAATGAAACCTGATGAGAGAATAGGTGGCAGGGTTTATCCTTATTTCTGATATAAAGTGTTAAGGGTTTTTTTATACTTACCTCGCTGGTAAGCTATTTGACATAGGGAATAACTGAATAACTGTTATCTGATAAAGGAGATAAAAACGCAGATTTCCAGTGATAAAACTCAAAAACTGTGATTGTGTGATTTTTTAATTTTTTTTGAAACCGATAAAAAATGTAAACAAAAAACACCTGTTGATTTTTCGAGGGGAGAAATCCAAGGACGAATTGAAAAATCCCTTTTTTCTCCCCGGAACTTTTTGTGGCGGCTCAGGTGATGGTTATAATTTTTAACCGATAATATCTGTTGGAAGAGAAAAAAACTTGTATCATTTTGTCGCCATCTTTTTACTTTCTATTATTTTTCCAACAAATCCACTTTTTTATTATTATTAGCATTTGAACTAGCAAATGGAAGAAGAAATCAGCTGACTTTGCATTTTATTATCCAGAACAAAAAGCACTGTGGTGGGGATAAAAAAAGTAACCACAGTGGAATATTTTGGATTAGGAAAAATTTCCATTTCAAATAAATAAAATACCATTATTTTTCAGGAGTTCAGGTTCATTGGCGCCTACTCAGTCAGCAAGACAGCTCTGTTTGGATTGACGAAAGTTGTGGCCGAAGATCTGGCACCTGAGAACATTCGGGTCAACTGTTTAGCACCTGGACTTATCAGGACCAAATTTGGTGACCGAGTAAGTTTATTGATTTTTGACGTCTAGAAGTCACCCTTTGAGTTTTTTCCACTCGTAATAATATTACGTCATGTCTATTGTATTGTAAATACATTTAGGTACCTAGGTATTACGATTTTACGCTAATTCCCTGGTACCTATAATAATAATACCTACCTGCATTTTTACTCTACATATTATTATACCTATTATAGGTATATAAATTCATTTATCTGTATGATTTCAGATGCTTGTTGATTCAAGAGAGGAAAATTTAGATGTGCTAATGAGTTATACACCCCTGGGCAGGTAAGAAAATAGTAAATATGTAAAGTTGTAGATGAGACTCACCTACTTCTTATCGTTTTGAAAGCGAAGAGAAAAATCGATAGCAGAAAGCCAGCTGGCTAGCCGTTCCGAGAACGAACCTGATCTGTTTAGGATAAAATCCGACCCGGGCAAGAATCGTAACTTTTAATTTTATTTTCTTCCAGAGTTGGTGAACCGGATGAAATGGGGGGCGTTGTGGCATTCCTGTGTTTAGCTGGCTAGCCGTTCCGAGAACGAACCTGATCTGTTTAGGATAAAATCCGCCCCGGGCAAGAATCGTAACTTTTAATTTTATTTTCTTCCAGAGTTGGTGAACCGGATGAAATGGGGGGCGTTGTGGCATTCCTGTGTTCGGACGATGCTTCCTATATCACTGGGGAAGTAATTGTGGCAGCGGGAGGAATGCAGTCTAGAATCTAGATGGGATTCGAACCCGGCAATTCGAAGCACCCCCAGACAGCACAAATTCTTGTATTAGCGATGTATAGGTGATGTAAACTTCCACACATGAGCTTTATTACACAAGTAAAAATCCATCAATACGGTGTTATACCCATGTTTGAAACATTTAGATGAAACAAGAAAACAAGGCCCAAAAGGGCCGACAAATTTGTCGGCAAAAATAATCTTGTATTCCACAGATGATAGCCATGTTATCAGTAAGTATTTTTCCAATGGAATCCAATATTTGAATCAGGATGTAATAATTGTTTTTTTAAAGAATTTGATTACATGTGTATTATTCAAGCCCCTATTCTTCCACACGTTAAACCTTGTATTTTTTCACACTTAAAACCTCGTATTTTTTCACACTTAAAACCTTGTAATATTACATGCTAAGAACCCAGTATTCTTACACACTTAAAACCCAGTATTTTTACACGCCAGAAACCCACTAGAAATGCTGGTGGAAAAAAGGCAGAATTTTCTTTTGCTGCCTTTTGGTACCAAGGCAGCAAAAGAAAATTCTGCCTTTTTTTCCACCAGCATTTCTAGTGGGTTTCTGGCGTGTAAAAATACTGGGTTTTAAGTGTGTAAGAATACTGGGTTCTTAGCATGTAATATTACAAGGTTTTAAGTGTGAAAAAATACGAGGTTTTAAGTGTGAAAAAATACAAGGTTTAACGTGTGGAAGAATAGGGGCTTGAATAATACACATGCAATCAAATTCTTTAAAAAAACAATTATTACATCCTGATTCAAATATTGGATTCCATTGGAAAAATACTTACTGATAACATGGCTATCATCTGTGGAATACAAGATTATTTTTGCCGACAAATTTGTCGGCCCTTTTGGGCCTTGTTTTCTTGTTTCATCTAAATGTTTCAAACATGGGTATAACACCGTATTGATGGATTTTTACTTGTGTAATACAGCTCATGTGTGGAAGTTTACATCACCTATACATCGCTAATACAAGAATTTGTGCTGTCTGGGTAGTAAAAATCTTTACTAAAAAAAAAAGACAAAAAATGTCCTTGTGTGTCACTTGTTATGCCGTTCCCAGATCTTTGCCAAATTTTATGACACGACTTGGACTCGAACCACCAATCTCCAGATAAACCAAGTCCAAAGTCCACTGTGCTAACCACATCACTGAGTTTGACTTGAACGTTTCCTTACATTATTTTCAGACTGATAAGCTATATGGTGGAATTGACATTTTGGTGTCCAACGCAGCCGTCAATCCCGCAAATGAACCACTTGTTGAGGTAAGAAAACTCAGAAATATGTAATACCTACTTTCTTTTTGTGGGCAGATGAATTTTTGGACTGATAAAAAACTTGCTTAAAATTCAAACTAAATTCTCAGTCGTACGTCCCATCTCAATGAGATTGACAGGCCCAAGGAAGAAAAAATTAGACCAAATCCATGGGAAGTTGGGACAATGAAATCTGTGGCTGATAAGACTTATTTTATACAGCAACCTCCGTGGCCAAGTGGGTATCACACTAGGCTTGCACGCAGGAGGTCCGGGTTCGATTCCCGGAGGGGCCGAGGTTTTTTCGGCTCTGTGTTTGGAGTTCGGGGTGCACTCAGCCTCGTGAGGACAATTGAGTAGCTACTTTAATCGAGTAACGACCAGTGGCGGCATTACCAGTGTAAAAAGATTGATGATGAATGAGAATTAATAGTAAAGGAGGCACTTAGTAATGCTGTGGTACTCACAAAAGTTGTGAAAAAACTCTCTGCTTTACCACAAAGAATTCACGATTTGATTCGATTTTTTGATTGACTTATAGTATACTCCCATGGCGTAGTGGTCACTGCGCTCGCCTTGCACGCGGGAGACCCGGGTTCGATTCCCGGCGGGGTCAAAAAACATAGCGACTGGTGCCAGTAGGTAAAAATATTTGGTGTTAGGATTATTATTACAATGTATTGATTTTTTTTATTATTTTTTACATGTTCACAGTGTTCTGAGGTCGTTTGGGATAAAATTTTTGATGTGAATTTGAAAAGCTCATTTCTACTGACACAAGAAGTGTTGCCATACATGAGGAAAAAGAAAGGTGGCTCCATAGTCTATGTGTCTTCCATAGGAGGATTCAAACAATTCAAGGTCAGTATTCTTATCCTAAGGCCAGCCACTCCCTATCAGGTAAACCTGACAGGTACAGCTGAAAAGGTCCACCCATTAGGTCTACCTGATAGGGAGTGGCTGCCCCAAGTCCTAGTTTTAATCTACAATCTTCGAAATTTACCTTGATTTCCATTTCACAAAGCTTCCAACTCCTGCAGAATATTATTCAACAGGCTTGAGGCTCCTATTCTAAACAGGTCCTTGTTCAACCAATCAGGGCCTAGCATTATCAACACCAAGTAAATCCATCGGACACTATCCTCAAATGTGGAAATGCCTCCGGCTGGTTTCAGCCCTATTTTCTTGCCGGACAGTTTGTGGAAATGTTTGATAGCACTACACATGATGATCCCTGGAAAATCAACAGTGTCATGAGATTTCAAACAGTATTAGTATGGTATAATACCACATGTATTACACACATTTCCATAGGATGTGCTGTCTGGGCCACGACCGTGGAGTGTCCTAAAATTAGATCCTTTAAAAGCAACCTTCCTTGGCCTTCCCATAGCATAAGGTTGTGCTTATGTACCGGGTTGAGATAGGCAAGGTTGGTAAACTAGCTTTGTTTTTAAGTTATCACTCCCATGCCAAACTGTAGAAACAAAATAATATCATGTATCTAGATTCTAGTACCTATAATAAAATTATAATTAATTAAATTACAATAATATTTGCTTTCGTTTACATTACAGATTTCCGGTGGACTTGAGAGCTTCAAACTCAAACCATGTTCCGATTATTGATCAAACGATGCTTCAAAACAAGCGCTCGCTTACTCGATGGTAAGAAAATCTTCACATTTCAAAAGTATTGTTCACACAGATATGATTGTAGGGAATATAGGTCTTCTTCTTCTTTTTCTTCGCCTTTTCCCGTGTACAGACGGGGTCGGCATTTTTCGTCAGCCTCTCAATCAGCCCTAACTAGGGTGATTGCTTTGTCCTGAATTTTGGTTTTGGCTGCTATAGTTTGTACGGAATATACCTAGGTAATTATAAAGAAATACCGGTAGTAATATGATTTGTTTCTTGTTTCAGAGGGACTTCCTCCTCCTCTAGCACATGCTACTGGATTGGAAAAGAGGGAAATGCTCGCCATGTTGGCAGGAAACGATGTAAGTACCACATTATATTGGACATAAGTTGGATGGAAGAGCTTTGGTTGAGTGGAAGAGCTCACTGTGTGCGAATTCAGCCATAAAGCCTCTAAAAAAATAATAATAAATAATAAGTAGGTATACTATTTTCCAGCAGTAGGTACCCCAAGCTGTGTCCACACACATGGTCGACGCCGTCGATCGATGATGTGAAGAGGTGAATCTATGTTGCAGTGTAAGGTTTCAGAGCAATTTACTTTTTGTATAATTGAATCTCACAAAACACCTGATGTGCAAAAAATAATAGCAACCGTGTTTTGACATAAAACTACCTATATACTTTGACTACATAGGTATAAGCAACAAATTGCAATATGTGAGGTAATTAGGCGCTAAATAACAAGCGCCTATAAATTTCCACGAGAAAATAATAACGACGATCGAAAATAATAATAATATTGCTAACAATAATTGATGATACTAATAACAATAATTGATATTGCAAAAAATAGACGACGTTACACTGTGGCTGGGGCGGTAGAAAGGAGATAAGTCATAACCACAACCTAAAAGTACGAGACGAGACGGAGTATGTGGCTATTGGCTACACTACTTGTACGAGTATAGGTGGTAATTAATGCGGCCTAGCACGCAGAAGGTCCGAGTTCGATTCTCGCTCGAATGTTTTATCTCAGTTCATCTGTATCCAGGTACATATACCTACATAACACTGCGCCTTGAGATATCGATTGAGTAGTTGATTGTTGATTGATTATGCAAATGCAGGTACATAGTTGATTGATTACGGCCATCAGCAAAGAAACAAAAATGACCGACATCGAAAAATGGTAGGTCGGAAAATTCTATGGTGACCTCAAAAATTAATTGATGTAAAAATCAAGAATAAAAATACATAGCTTAATACATAAATTATTCATCATATTATAATTTCAAAGTCCTTTCTATATTCGTAACTTTTGAACCTGTGAACCCTTTTTTTCTCTTTTTACGAACGTCAGGACATTGATCATTATGTCATTTTCCTACGAGCATCCCAATGTTTTTCTTCAATGGAGCTGTTGCTTCCAAGGCTGGATATGGATTTAGGTTCATGGGAGATTGTAAGCTCTAGGTCGCGGATTCGATTCCCGCCCGCAGCGGATTTTATCCGTAACAGATAAGGTTCATTCTTCATTCCCGGAGCTGCTGGCTTTCTCCTATCCTGTCTTCCTTCTCTCTTCGCTTTCGGGACGATAAGACCTTAGCGAATACAGTTCCCTCTATCAAATCCCTTTAAAAAATCTAATTTTGCTTCATAAAACCCCCATCAGGCGCGGTCAAGATATCCCCCGGACATGATCACAACGACTACGAGGTAGCACAGAGACTGAATCTGCCCCTGATTACCGTGTTTAATGAAGAAGGAGTTATCATTGGGGACTACGGGGAGTTCACTGGAATGAAGAGATTTGATGCCAGGACCAGAGTTACAGAGGTGCTTACTGAAAAAGGTAAGAGGGCTTGATGTATTCACATCAGGTTCATGATGAAATCCCTATAAGAAATGTAAAATAGGTGGAGAAATGTATTGAACAAAGAAATAAAATGAGTTAACTCTTTGCTGTACTTTCTCGACCTTTAAAAGATAACATACTACCCACATTGCAACTAGGTAACTTGAGATTAGACCCCCAAATCGTCCCCATAAGCCCTATACAATAAATGTGGCATAGGGTAAGGAAAGTCGTGTGATGTCCACACCAGATTTTTCCAAGTGAGACTCGGAGTTTACTGAATTCTACTCCAGTGAGGTTCATGATGAAATCCGAAATCCCTATAAGAAATGTAAAATAGGTTGAGAAATGGATTGAACAAGGAAAAAAATGAGTTAACTCTTTGCTGTACTTTCTCGACCTTTTAAAGATAACATACCACCCACATTGCAACTAGGTAACTTGAGATTAGAGAAATAGGTTGAGAAATGGATTGAACAAAGAAAAAATGAGTTAACTCTTTGCTGTACTTTCTCGACCTTTTAAAGATAACATACCACCCACATTGCAACTAGGTAACTTGAGATTAGACCCCCAAACCGTCCCCATAAGCCCTATAGAATAAAATGTGGCATAGGGTAAGGAAAGTCGTGTGATGTCCACACCAGATTTTTCCAAGTGAGACTCGGAGTTTACTGAATTCTACTCCAGTCAACTCTTTTCTTTTTGAAAATCTCAGTGTTTACTTACTTTACCCTTTTCGCCCTCCCAGGTCTATACCGAGGTACTGTATCGCACGCTATGGTGGTACCCCTATGTTCTCGTTCCAAGGACGTTGTGGAGCCCCTACTCAAACCTCAGTGGTACGTGAGAACCGGCGAAATGGCAGAGAAAGCGGTCCAAGCAGTCAAAACCGGAGAGCTCAAGATAATCCCCGACCATCATACGAAGACTTGGTACCAGTGGTTGGAGAACAATAGGTAAGGACTGGGATTTTCGTGGGATAATTGTGGGATTAAATGGCTTAAAATCTTAAATGACTATTCGAGTCCTCTAAAGTCTCTAGACGAAGTTGATGTTGAAGCTATTCTCGATAACCTAATCCTTACAGCTTGATGGATTTTCCAACATCAAGAAGCTCTGTTTTGTAGAGATTAGAGGAAACTGTAACAACTGAGTAAGGTCTTATCGTTCGGAAATCGAAGAGAGAAGAAGGACAGGATAGGAGAAAGCCAGCCGTTCCGAGAACGAACCTTATCTGTTGAGGATCCAAGGACGTTGTGGAGCCCCTACTCAAACCTCAGTGGTACGTGAGAACCGGCGAAATGGCAGAGAAAGCGGTCCAAGCAGTCAAAACCGGAGAGCTCAAGATAATCCCTGACCATCATACGAAGACTTGGTACCAGTGGTTGGAGAACAATAGGTAAGGACTGGGATTTTCGTGGGATAATTGTGGGATTAAATGGCTTAAAATCTTAAATGACTATTCGAGTCCTCTAAAGTCTCTAAACGAAGTTGATGTTGAAGCCATTCTCGATAACCTAATCCTTACAGCTTGATGGATTTTGCAACATCAAGAAGCTCTGTTTTGTAGAGATTAGAGGAAACTGTAACAACTGACTGAGGTCTTATCGTTCGGAAATCGAAGAGAGAAGAAGGACAGGATAGGAGAAAGCCAGCCGTTCCGAGAACGAACCTTATCTGTTGAGGAATAAATGGCTTAAAATGTTAAATGACTAATCGAGTCCTCTAAGGTCTCTAGACGAAGTTGATGTTGAAGCCATTCTCGACAACTTAATCCTTACAGCTTGATGGATTTTCCAACATCAAGAAGCTCTATTTTGTAGAGATTAGAGGAAACTGTAACAACTGACTGAGGTCTCATCGTTCGGAAATCGAAGAGAGAAGAAGGACAGGATAGGAGAAAGCCAGCCGTTCCGAGAACGAACCTTATCTGTTGAGGATAAAGTTCCCCTCAGGAGGGAATCGAGATGAATGGATTTAGTGGAAGATAATCTTCATCACCGAACCCTTAGAGCTTGATGTTATCAAGGGGTTCAGAGGGTTTTCTCGCATTAGAGCTCACGAAGAGCTTTCCAGGGTCGGTTCAAAAATTGGTTTACACTCTTTGTCTAACGATTGTTTTGTTATTCCTCTTGTAGGGATTGGTGCATATCTCGACAGCTGTGGTGGGGTCATCGCATACCTGCGTACTATGTTAGTTTCAATGATCCTGCTAAGAAACCCAAAAACGTAAGTACCTACTCTTTTGCTTTGTTTTCGAGTTTACCAAATTAGTAATCTCTTTTGATTTTTTTTTCTTCTATTTTCTAATCAGTGAATTTCTTCATTTGTCAAATATTTGCCACGACAAAATCGAACTAACTAGTTCTAGACCTTTCACTTTGGATCTCACTAAATTCAATGCCAACCTTGTTAGCTTGGAACCTTGGAGGGTAGCGGGTCTTCCTTATAATTCCCCTCGGGAGGGAATCGAGATGAATGGATTTAGTGGAAGATAATCACTAGGGGAAGGTAATGCCTAAGATAATCTTCATCACCGAACCCTTAGAGCTTGATGTTATCAAGGGGCTCAGAGGGTTTTCTCGCATTAGAGCTCACGAAGAGCTTTCCAGGGTCGGTTCACAAATTGGTTTACACTCTTTGTCTAACGATTGTTTTGTTTATTCCTCTTGTAGGGATTGGTGCATATCTCGACAGCTGTGGTGGGGTCATCGCATACCTGCGTACTATGTTAGTTTCAATGATCCTGTTCTTAAAGGTAGAGGTGTTACTTAGTTTCTGATGCAAGATCCCAAGTATCTTAATGCAGAAATAGTTTTGCTTTACCTTGGTTAATATTATCTTGATATTACAAAAGTTGTAGTGGGGAAATAACTGTAAAATCTGTGATAAAATTACTATTAGGTATTAGATATGATAAAAATCTGATTTTGTTAGTTTTTCCTGTTATGACTCATCTAGGTAGTCATATTTATCTTCTGGGCATCAGAACCTTGTACTTACCATTTTCTAAAGCTATTTATTGTATTTATATTAATTCTATTTCATTCATTTATTTATTTATTATTATTTATTTTCATTTTCAGAAAAAAGAAGTGAAGAAGAAAGAAACCAATGATGAGCCAATTCTACTTCGTTGCTTTGTTTTCGAGTTTACCAAATTAGTAATCTCTTTTGATTTTATTTTCTAATTTCTAATCAGGGATTTTCTTTATTTGTTAAATATTTGCCACGTCAAAATCGAACTAACTGGTTCTAGACCTTTCACTTTGGATCTCACTAAATTCAATGCCAACCTTGTTAGCTTGGAACCTTGGAGGGTAGCGGGTCTTCCTTCTAAGCGTTAGAATGCGGGTTCAATTCCTGCCCGAGGCGGATTTTACCCTCACAAATGAGGTACGTTCTCGGAACGGCTAACTCTCTCCTACCTTGTCTTTTCCTTCGCTTTCGATACGATAATACTTTTGCAGTTACAGTGGCCTCTGTCAAACCTCTTGGAAAAAAATCTCTTATCCCATCCTTTTTCTCTCTTCGATCTCGGTACAAGATTTGCCTTGTTATAGTTCTCTTTCATGTTTTCACTGTTTTCAGGTCACAGAGTATGAACTTTGGGTGAGCGGCCGTAGCAAGGAAGAAGCAGAACAGAAAGCTATCTCCAAGTTCAACGTGACTCAAGCAGACATATCCCTAAGACAAGATGAAGATGTTCTGGACACATGGTTCTCTTCTGGTCTGTTCCCGTTCTCTGTGTTTGGATGGCCAGATAAGGTGAGCAAAATAATACCTGATTTCTGATTTATGGGACTTTTCACCATTTTATTTTTAAGAAGTGAATACTTGTCTCTAAACTGTCTAAAGTTACTCTCAAGTAATCAATATGAGAGTAAATTTTTCTTATGCTATATCTATAGCAAAGGTTGAGTGCAAATGGCATCCACTCGTAAAATTTGTAGACAAAACCAAATATCAGCCCAAAGCAATCACCCTAGTCAGGGCTGATTGATGAAAAACGCCGACCCCATCTGTACATGGGAAAAGGCAAAGAAAAAGAAGATAGGTAACCCTGTCCCTGTCAATCAACTTGCTCAGAGGCTGATGAAAAACGCCGACCCCATCTGTACATGGGAAAAGGCAAAGAAAAAGAAGATAGGTAACCCTGTCCCTGTCAATCAACTTGCTCATTTATTATCCTAACATGACCAATTGCACCTTGAATCAGCCCAGATAGGTCAGTAGTCTGTCTGCTTTCTGTGCAACCATAGGTAATTTAAAGAGAGTAAATTTTTCTTATGCTATATCAATAGCAAAGGTTGAGTGCAAATGGCATCCACTCGTAAAATTTGTAGACAAAACCAAATATCAGCCCAAAGCAATCACCCTAGTCAGGGATAAGCGTTAGAATGCGGGTTCAATTGCTGCCCGAGGCGGATTTCACCCTAACATATGAGGTACGTTCTCGGAACGGCTGACTCTCTCCTACCTTGTCTTTTCCTTCGCTTTCGATACGATAAGACTTTTGCAGTTACAGTGCCCTCTGTCAAACCTCTTGGAAAAAAATCTCTTATCCCATCCTTTTTCTCTCTTCGATTTCAGTACAAGATCTCCCTTGTTATAGTTCCCTTTCATGTTTTCACTGTTTTCAGGTCACAGAGTATGAACTTTGGGTGAGCGGCCGTAGCAAGGAAGAAGCAGAACAGAAAGCTATCTAAAAAACACATACATACCAAGGAATCATGTACTTTTAACAAACTCCGCTCCGTAGCCTAGGTCATCTATATCTCACTTTCCTAGAATTTTTTAGTTAAATCCCCTTTAGGCTTTAGGGTTGAACTATTCATTTCTAAAGAAAGTCACAACTTTCGGTCGTGTTTTTTTGGGGGGGGGTCTTTTGGGTCACTAGGAAGGTATTCGCTATGAAAACTCATTTTTTTTTAAATCTCACTTCTCCTTTTCCAGAGAGGTGTTCCTACACCCCATCGTGCGCGACGCTCACGGGCGGAAAATGTCTAAGTCCCTCGGGAACGTAATCGATCCCCTGGACGTGGTGAAGGGCATTTCCCTGGCGGGTCTCCAGGGCCGCCTCCTGCAGGATAGCAACCTAGAGGCGGCGGAGAGACAGCGCGCCGCGGACGGACAGAAGAGGGATTACCCACAAGGCATACCGGAGTGTGGCACGGACGCGCTGCGCTTCGCCCTCGCCGCGTACATGTCACAAGGTGAGCGCACGGGGAGGGTTCTGTAGGGGGAAAGTCAAATAAATACGAAATAATTAAATAGGACCCTAGAGAATCAATGTAAGTCCTCTTGTACATCCCTAAGAAAAAGGTTCATATTTTAAACACATTAGTTGCATTCTCCTAGACACGGTCTCTGCCCAAACCCCCAAGCCGTGCGATATTGAGAAAAGGAAGAGTTCGCCAGCCTAACCTAGACTCTAGAATCTAGTATCGTGTCCTGATGGGTTATGGTAACCTATTGAATACAAAAATGAAAACAAGTGGTTGAATTTTGAATTTTGTTTTATTGCCTATTTTTTCTCCATACCTATAGAATTTTATTAAATTATTTTTTGTACTTATTAGGAAATTGTACACTTGGCTCAACAATATACACAATAATCAATATTTGGAATCCTGTATTGTCTTATTTACTCGAAATTCATTTATCTAAGGGGTTAATGTATGAATCAGCAGCCATCAACTGGAAGGTATATGAGGTAGTGCACTTGTTTTGTAAGCGCCAGGTCGTGGGTTCAATCCCTGCTCGAGGAAAAAATCATCCATAACACCAACAAAAACAAAGTATTATCCTAACATGACCAATTGCACCTTGAATCAGCCCAGATAGGTCAGTAGTCTGTCTGCTTTCTGTGCAACCATAGGTAATTTAATTTTTAAGGCAAGTCCCCAGATATTGAAGGTTATAAAAATATCACACACTTGTTTCAGAGGAAATCCATTGGTGAGAAAAACCCCAAAGGCAAATTTGTTATGGTGATTCCTCCCCCTAATGTGACAGGAACACTACATCTGGGTCATGCTCTTACCAATGCTGTAGAGGACTCTATCACCAGATGGTAAGAAAATAATTATCATTTTCTCTGTGAATAATTATCATTTTCTACCTATTTAAAATGAATCTGGGAAAAGTGAGAAAAGTTATCCCAGAATCACTCTGTCCAGAATTAGTTTTTCATGAAAAGAAGAAGAAAAATCTTACTTGGAGTAACCAACTTTAGAACACTGGCTACCAGAAAAAAAAAAAAAACAAGCCAAAGACCATTTTTTTTTTAACATGATTTCAAAGCTCTTGTACTAACAAACCAATTTTGCTATTGAACTACCTGAAAAAATGCTGTAAAATTAGTACATGAAGCACCTCCAAATACCACTTCACATTGACACTAAAATATTCCATTTCAGGAACCGAATGAAGGGTAAAACCACTCTCTGGAACCCGGGCTGTGATCATGCGGGTATTGCCACTCAGGTTGTGGTTGAAAAGAAACTCTGGCGAGAGGAGAAGAAGACTCGGCATGAGATTGGCAGGGAGAAGTTCATCGAGAAAGTTTGGGAGTGGAAGAAAGAGTAAGTTGAGAGAGGATAGTGTTGATAATTTCAGAAGAAAAAGAAGCTTAAGTAACCAGCCCCAGTAGTTCTGAGGGAAAATAAGACTTGTAATCCAGTGCCAGTAGTACATAAAAATTTAGTATTTTGAGATAGACATTTATTTATTTATTTATTCTTTCAAACATAAAAATATTACAATTACATGAAAGATTACATAAGTAGTAAAGATTACATTTGTAAAAGCTTAGCTTAAATAAGTTTATAGGTACCCTTAGAAAGGAAACATGAAGAGAATGTGTGGTAGGATGGTCATTAGCCACAGGTTAGGTTTTCAAGGACTGTACTCTGGATCTTGACGTTGGTGGTTCAAGTTCAGGCCAAGTCATAAAATTTACTAATTTGTAACACAATTAAAATGCCTTTCCTTTATTTTAATTGTTCAGGAAAGGAGACCGTATCTACGAGCAGATGAAGCTGATGGGATCATCGCTAGACTGGGATCGTGCCTGTTTCACCATGGACCCTAAACTATCCCGTGCCGTCACTGAGGCGTTCGTCATCCTACACGAAGCAGGCGACATCTACCGGAGTGAACGTCTGGTACACTGGTCTTGTTCACTGAAGAGTGCCATCTCTGATATAGAGGTAATTTTACTGTCAAAGCGAGCCAATAAATACAGAAAACCATAATACAGTAAGCCAATCAAGTGTGCCGGGAGGCGCGCAAACGTCAAAAGTTCGAGGGTAATTTTTCAACATGAAGTGTTTTTTGGGGGGGTGAATACCGAAGCAGGCAGAGAATTTGTAACACTTTTTTTCAAAGAGGTTTTACAGAGGGAATGTGGCAACAGAGGAATTATCGTCCCGTAATCGAAGAGAGAAAGAGATAGGATGTTAGAAAGCCAGTCGTTCCGAGAACGAACCTTATCTGTTTAGGATAAAGTTCTCCCCGGTCGGGCATTAAACTTCAAAAAGTGTTTTGAATTTGTGTTAAAAAGGGTTTACTTGCTCCCTTTAAAGAGTTTATATAAACATTTGCCTCCTAAAAGGGTTTCCTAGCTTCCTAAAAAGGGTTCTCTTGCTTCCTAAAAGGGGTTTACTTTCTGCCTTAAAAGGTTTTACTTGCTCAGTGTTTTCCCTAAACCTAACCTCCGTTTCAGGTGGACAAGGTAGAGCTGACAGGTCGCACGCCACTCCGCGTACCCGGCTACGCCAACCCGGTCGATTTCGGCGTCCTGGCCTCGTTCGCGTACAAGCTGGATGACGGGAGTGGCGAAATAGTGGTGGCCACGACGCGACTGGAGACGCTCTTCGCGGACGTGGCAGTTGCAGTGCATCCCGAGGACGAACGCTACAAACATTTGGTGGGTGAATACCGAAGCAGGCAGAGAATTTGTAACACTTTTTTCAAAGAGGTTTTACAGGGGGAATGTGACAACAGAGGAATTATCGTCCCGTAATCGAAGAGAGAAAGAGATAGGATGTTAGAAAGCCAGCCGTTCCGAGAACGAACCTTATCTGTTTAGGATAAAGTTATCCCCGGTCGGGCAATAAACTTCAAAAAGTGTTTTGAATTTGTGTTAAAAAGGGTTTACTTACGCCCTTTAAACAGTTTATATAAACATTTGCTTCCTAAAAGAGGTTTAATTTCTGCCTTAAAAGGGTTTACTTGCTCAGTGTTTTCCCTAAACCTAACCTCCGTTTCAGGTGGACAAGGTAGAGCTGACAGGTCGTACGCCACTCCGCGTACCCGGCTACGCCAACCCGGTCGATTTCGGCGTCCTGGCCTCGTTCGCGTACAAGCTGGAAGACGGGAGTGGCGAAATAGTGGTGGCCACGACGCGACTGGAGACGCTCTTCGCGGACGTGGCGGTTGCAGTGCATCCCGAGGACGAACGCTACAAACATTTGGTGGGCAAACTCCTCGTCCATCCGTTTTGCGAGCGGAAAATCCCGATCCTGGCCGATAGCTTTGTGGAGAAAGACTTTGGCACGGGTAAGTTTCAAAAGTCGTATTTATATTATGTTTTAAAAGACCAAGTTTCTATTTAAAGTAGAATAGAATAAAATATACCCTGTTTATATTGCCGAAATGAGACTGAAAGGTCCCTTTACTCCTACAGTCTAAACAAGGTCTTATTTATTCCCCTTGTGTTCCCTTTCCCTTCCATCTTCCCCTTAAAGTGTTCCATATAACTAAATCAAATTTTTCATTTCCCCCATCAGGCGCGGTCAAGATATCCCCCGGGCATGATCACAACGACTACGAGGTAGCACAGAGACTGAATCTGCCCCTGATTACCGTGTTTAATGAAGAGGGAGTTATCATTGGGGACTACGGGGAATTCACTGGAATGAAGAGATTTGATGCCAGGACCAGAGTTACAGAGGTGCTTACTGAAAAAGGTAAGAGGGCTTGATGTATTCACATCACTCACCGTACGCGTTGTCCGGCCGATGTTCGAATGCGTTTCGCTGAATCAGCTTCTCTGCCCAGTCCTGAGGGAGGTACCGTGAGAATAGGAAATATCAAATCATGAATCTTTGTGGTAAAGCAGACAGCTTTTTCACAACTTTGTCGGTATGACAGTGTTACAAGTCTTTCATTTACTCAATCATCAGAATAGGATAGACGATAGAATATATCAATATACCTTATTCAGTTGACCTATTTCTGGAACGACTTAAGATTTGATGATGACCTTGTTTCATACTGCCAGTCTAGGACTAAAGAGTATCGCAGTCTGAATCCGGGGCTTATGTATTTGATTGATGAGAAATATGACATCAGAATCACATGAAGAAAATTCCCCTTTTTTCCCATTCCTAGGGTAGGCATAAAAAAATGTCTAGAGTGAGTACTTTTGCATAAGGAAAAACTAGGGCTGAGAATTTAACCCTTCTAAATGAGTGCTCGAACACCTAATGGAAAATTACCGGAGTTTTACCCTTACTCAGGTTTTAAACATATGGGATATCATCAGCCTCAGTAATTCACCCGAAAAGGAATCCGTAGTTAAAACTAAGCGGACGGAACTCGTAAAAGAACATACTGATAGATTCTGACGTGACCGTGTGAAGATTCATCTTAAAAAGAAGAACACAAGTAACTTATACTCTTCACAGGTTGGGGGAAGGTTTTTGTGAAGAGTATGGGTAATTATGCAGAAGTCACGTCCGTGGAAAAGAAAAGCTCCTTTTTGTATTTAACCTAACCCTATAATAACACTAATCACTGCTCTAATTGTGAAAACTCCTTCTTTCGTTTAACCTAACCCTATAATAACACTGGTCACTGCTCGTTTGTGTCAGTTCCTTTGGTAGCATTATTCCATGGACGTGACTTTTGCACAAGTAACGTTACTTGTGTTCTTCTCTTCTTCTCGTAAAGAAGGTCAACGGGACTGAACTCGTTACCTCCGGATGACAATACCTTTGCTAGTTTAGCCAAGTCCTCATTGAACCCGAGCGGGGGGCACCCATGCAAGCCTCGCTTCTCATTGTGAGCCTTCAGGGCGGCCCTTATCACCCCTGTAGTCTTGTCTTCAGGAATAGTCTTGAGTTCTTTCTGTGCCTGTTGCTGAGGTGGTGCTCCTTTCTGGCTGCTAGTTTGTTTTTTAGTGGTAGTGGTGGTTGTTGTGACCTTGGTTTTTTGGTGCATGTTTTGGAATTTTTAGACGGGAGAAGGTTGGTAGGGTGATGAGAATTTGGAATTTTATGACCAAAGAAGGTTTTTGTAAAGGTGATGAGAAAGTGTAGGTGTGTGTTGATACAATTAAGTCGTGTGAAGATTCATCTTAAAAAGAAGAACACAAGTAACTTATACTCTTCACAGGTTGGGGGAAGGTTTTTGTGAAGAGTATGGGTAATTATGCAGAAGTCACGTCCGTGGAAAAGAAAAGCTCCTTTTTGTATTTAACCTAACCCTATAATAACACTGCTCCATACACCTTCTGCTACAGGTAGGTTATACTGGAACTTGAATTATTTATGTCATCCTAGAACTTGACTTATTTATGTTATGTTGATTGATTTATTTAATGAGACCCCGCCCCCTGGGTGTGCTATATCTACCCTGTCTGAGAAATGCTTGAATTATTTTATACGAGGAGCGACCCTTTTAACTTTAACCTCTGCGTACTTACCTTATTACTGTCGGCTAAGACTGAAAAGTCCAGCCTAATTAGCTTGGAGGGTAGCGCTTCTGTCGCTGGAGCGCTAGATTGCGGGTTCGATTCCCGCCTGGGACGAACTTAAATCTAAAAAAGTAAAAACAGATGAGGTTTCTTTTTCGCAAGCATCTGCCATTAAAGCGCTATGTCGCGAGTTTGATTCCCGCTCGGGGCAGATTTTATCCTAAGGAGATATTATACGAGTTCGTTCTTGGAACGGCTGGCTTTCTCCTACCCTGTTTTTCTTCTTTCTTCGATTTCGGGACGATAAGACCGTAGCAGTTACAATTTCCTCTATCAAACCTCTAAAAAAATAATTATTTTAATAATATAATCTTTATCGCAATTCCTCCTTCTCTCTTCGTTCTCATAACGACAAGACCTCCGTTGTTACAGTACCATTTATCAAACTTTTTTTCTTCTTCTTTGAATTCAAGTTAATTTCGCTTTCTATCTCTTCACAGGGCTTGATCAAGGTGGACAAGGAGATCGAGCGTCTAAACAAGAAGGAAGAATATCTGAAGCAAGTCATAGCCAAGCTGAAAGATCAAGCCGCAGCCGAAGACTACGCCACGAAGGTACCCGAGAACGTACGAACTCAGAATAGCGAGAAGTTGAGTGAGGCTGAGGGCGAGTTGAGTAGATTACCTGCGGCGCTGGCGGCACTCAAACTAATACAGTAACTCTCAAACTGATACAGTAACTTCACTATCAATCAATGAAGTTGATACAGTAACTTCACCTATCGATCAAGCTGACAGTAACTCTACCTATCAATTAAGTGGTACAGTGATACAGTAACAGTAGTGATACAGTAACTTATCAATCAAGCTGATACAGTAAACTCATCTATCAATCAATTTGATACAGTAATTTCACTATCACTCAAGCTGACAGTAACTCTACCTATCACACAAGCTTATACAGTAACTTCATCTATCAATCAAGCTGATATAAATTAAATTAGATATATTAACTTCACCTACCAATCAAGCTGATACAGTAACTTCACCTATCACTCAAGCTGACAGTAACTCTACCTATCAATCAAGTTGATACAGTAACTTCATCTGTCACTCAACCTCACCTATAACGTCGTATTTGGCAGCCTATTTAACTTTTAACTTCATACACACAAAAAGCCCACTCTGATGCTTAGGTACATACATACATATCCTAAGTCGTTCTGTTTGGTGGAACAGGTCGACTATTCACAAAACCTCTTCACCAAGTTCTATCATTAAGGTGTAGGGGCAAATAGCCCCAAAAGATGGGTTAAAGTTACACGAATCTTGAGGGGGCTCACCTGCCTTGTAACAGTTAGGAAGTGTCCACACTTATGTGTCACACTTCCTCTCGTATGTCGAAAAACACGTGTGAACCTTGCCGTAGGTCGCGGGTTCAATTCTCGCTCGGGGCGAACTTTATCCTAAACAGGTAAGGTTCATTCTCAGGCCGGCTGTCTTACTCCCATACTGTCTTCCTTCTCTCTTGTGTCGGGAAACAAAATCAATATACATATTTATTCCTCGTAGGCACTTAGGCAGGTAACCTGTGTTTGTATAGGTACCTATACCTACTTAGTACTGTTTAGATCAGTGGAGCTAAGTATCACTGGGGATGGCGAGCCAAACTCATGACACATGGATGTGAAAATGGACTCCCTATTTCAACGTTTAATCTATTGTAAATGTTTTCTCCATACCTATAGAATTTTATTAAATTATTTTTTGTACTTATTAGGAAATTGTACACTTGGCTCAATAATATACACGATAATCAATATTTGGAATTCTGTATTGTCTTATTTACTCGAAATTTATTTATCTAAGGGGTTAATGTATGAATCAGCAGCCATCAACTGGAAGGTATTTGAGGTAGTGCACTTGTTTTGTAAGCGCCAGGTCGTGGGTTCAATCCCTGCTCGAGGAAAAAATCATCCATAACACCAGGAAGTTCCGATGGCGCTACCATATCGGCTGTCGATGTTATGTTCCATGCGATGCTGACGGATCGTGTGAGCGCGCCCTATACACACTTGACACGGTGGTACGGTCACGTGACGGAGCTGAAGAAGAAGCAGGACGCGGATGTGAACGCGGCCTTAGATCAGGTAGGCAGAAAAGCTAGGGCAAAAAATGAGTATACAATACCTATTTTAACTTCATTTTATCGCCGAGCGCTGGCCGTTTTCGTTTTGTAGTAAAGTTGAGTGTACAATATTTCAACTTCATTTTATCACCGCGCGCCGGCCGTTTCCGTTTCATAGTAATGAAAAAACTACTAGATGAGACTCGTGTGTTCTGTTTTGTAGCATGTCCATCCCGTAGTATATCCCTCATCAGATGGGCGAAAAGAGGCACAATTCGTCCCATTTAGGTGCTGGGTCAACACGAGACCATCAGAAAGTAACCCGTTGAAATATTTGTACTCCAAATACTTACGAGTGAATTTTTTCAATTTTTTTATTATTACTATTATTTTTTTGTGGTAAGCATCGAACCCGGGACCCTCTCTGTACTAACCATTCCCTGTTTTATCACTTTCCCCTTTCTCTAGGCTTCCAAGGTCAAAGTGTCCCCCATAGATTCCTGGATCTTATCCCGTCTTGCCGATGCTGTCGCTACTTGTAACAAAGCTTTCCAGAAGTACGAGTTCAACACGGTCACTTCTGCCTGTTACAATCTGTGGCTGTATGAACTGTGTGATGTGTATTTGGTAAGTTTTAATAAAGGAGCTTTTCGGTCTCATTCTGGCAGGATAAACAGGGTATATTCTATTACAGTTTCTTTTTTCGTTTAAAGTTATTTAAAGGTTTGATAGAGGGAACTGTAACTGCTAAGGTCTTTTCGTCCCGAATGCGAAGAGAGAAGGAAGACAGGATAGGAGAAAGCCTAGCGCTACCCTACAAGCTAACTAGACAGGTTTCTAGTTTCTCAAATTGCAAATGAGTATAGTTTGCTGAACTCCCTATGCATTTAATGATTTAGTATCTATTTGTTTATCGTATAAAATGTGATTTACAGGAATGTATCAAGCCAGTGATGGCGGACGGGAGTCTAATAGAGAAAGCGAACGCAGCGCGCACTCTAGTGACGAGTATAGTCTACTAGCTGGAATCTCTAGCAAATATGGGATCTCGTCTAAGGTAACATAAACCTCCTTTCTTAGGTCCTATGTACACTAATCTCCTGTGCTATCATTTTCCTCTCTAGTTTTTGCCAGAGCAGATTAGTAGAATGAGCAGATTGCTCTCTTCACTACACAGAGAGGTCTGGTCTTTGTACGTGCATTACGGCTAGGTAGCATGCTCCAAACAGGTGTTACACACCAAGGTACGGGGGGGTCCTTGATGTGTTCATCTCACAGGAAGTGATATATTGAGATCCATTCTGAACTCTCTCCTTGCTCTGTATTCATCCTGATGAGTGTAAAATGTTCAACTTCCTGTGTTTGTGATAACAATGATCTGGTTCTTTATCAACCATCTATGTTGAAATCTATTGAATGATGCATGTGTGAAATAAATCAGACACCTGGTATTTGTATGTTGTAATATGACAGTTTATTGTTGTGTAAACAAATACAATACATACATACCTTTAGTGATGGTCCTTGATGCTGTTTAAATAGCTCCTGAAGATGGAGAGAAATGTATACCCAATTCTTGTTGGTAGGAAATTAGAAATAAGATATTATGGAGAAAAAAACTTTTGCACTGGGCCTTTCACATTTTGTGAAAGTTATGACTTAATGCTACACAAGAAAACCTTTAAGAACCTTGCATAACCAACATAATAATAGCTGTTGTGATTGCAAATGTATAGTGCAAAGTAATTTATTAAGATACTTTGAGGAATTCAGCTCAAGCTTGGGTGCTATGAAGGCTACTCCCTTGATTAATGGATTATTTTTTTTTTTCCAGGGATAATGTGAAACATCTCTTTGAGTGTTTCTGTGAAGTTGCCCGACCCCAAGGTAAAGAACCAGCATGGGTACTACAGAAATTCCCAGGCTCATACAAGGATGAGTCAGTTTTGAAAAATGTGCCCAAATTTGCCTACCCTTGTAAGCTTGAAAAGTAAGTTTGCAGTTCAGACTAAACTGAAAAAGTGTAGTTGATTGAAGTTTCTGTTGAGATCTGTTGAAATGTTATTTGCTAAATTTCAATATTGTTGAATTGTTGTCTCATTTACATGGGTCCTAGGTATCTTATTTTTTTAATTGGGTAGATATCTTTTAAAATTACCTTTCATCTAGAATCTAGATGCTCTGTAGACTGTAGCATAGTGTACAAGGTACATGCCTTTTGCATGAGAGGTCAATTCAATTCATACATTTTATTTACAATGATACACGACACATGCTTCTAAGTCAAATAACAACAGGCCATGTGTCTAATCAGGAATCTTTGGAATTTTGACCTGATTCACTTAAGAATTTAGTCACATTACCGTAAGAATTTATCACTATGATAAAGGAACTTGTTTGTCTCATCTCTGTATTATAAGTAGATAGACTATTTTTCCCTCTAACATTCCTCTAACACAGACAACATGAGTCTAATGTAGCAGTTATTTCATTGCTACAAAATAAGGGTGGTAAAACACCCATAAAAAAAAAAAAAAAACTACTTACTTATTTCTCATTACTCTATACTGTTTCTCTTTTATTTCAGCACAAGTGTCGAGTACTACTCATTTGTATTAACAGACTTGGACTCCAAGTTTACCTTTGGGTATTGCCGGCATGATCCCAAGTCCGATACGTCCATGGTGATTATCAGCTTACTTCCATGGCATGAATCCTTTTACAAGTGAGTTAGAAAAAAGTACTATTTTCAATATTCCCTTTATTTAAAACATTAGAACACTAGTGCTTGGTGGTGGTTGTATGGTGTACACTTCTTACATTTTTTTTTCTTTTTCAAAGAGGTTTGATAGAGGAAACTTTAACAATGGAGGTTTTATCATCCTGAAATTGAAGAGAGCAGGATAGAAGAAAGTCTGTTCAAGTGTTTATGTTTAGGATAGAGTTTGGCCCAGGTAGAAATTGAACCCGCTACCTAGGGCTTGCAAGGAGTGATTGTGACCTGAATTTTCAAGCTATTTATGACACCCTGTGGAAATTTCTTACGTTTCCCTTTTCTTCTTTCCAGGCTTCTGAATTGTGTTGTTGAAATTACCAATGGCAGTTCCCCACAATTATTGTGGACCTTTCTTGAAGACATCTACAATGCCAATATACCAGAATATGGTCAAATCATATATGCCACCTCCAAAAATACGGTAAGATACTTGGCCCATAATGCAAAAGACCTCTGCTTGATTGTCGTTTCAAGGAAAAAGACAATAGATTTAATCAATAAGACTAAAATAGACCGGTTTAAACCTTAAAAAAAAAAAAAAAAAAAAAGGAAATCCCTGGGACCGAAAAAATACTTCCTCAGGACCTGGTTGGATGGGACTGGAAAGTCCCATTCCTCCCGCAGATTACAACCTACTTTTGACCAAGTAACCAAACAGGTTAATAGAATAACGCTGCGGTAGTCATGGTGTTTGTACTGCAGTTGAATATTATGAATTATGAAATTTAATATTTTCCTTGTTCGTGAGACACTTGAGACAGGAATAGTATCAGTTGTGGACACCCAGAAAGGGATAAGGATAAAAAATAAACAAATCAATACAAGGCATTGTTTTTTTTTAATTACATCATGTTGTACTTTAACATCACGTGGGCAGAATGAAGAATGTGAACATCCTACATAGTGTAGGAAGCCACACGTTGTTGTAATACTCGAGGATTATCATTTTTAGTAGCTGGATCTTCTTGATTCGTTCTATAATTATCTTGATTTTAAATTTTGGTGAGAGAGTTTAGACTTCTCCGTTCCTTTTTTAAAGGGTGTTCAAATGATTTCGGTGGTTTCAAATGATTTTCGGAATAAGTTCGTTCAAAAATAGGTCTAAAGTAGTCTGAACGTTTGCTTCAACTGACAATTTTGTGGCCTTTTAATTGAGGTTTTTGATGTTTTTTTCCCAAACGATGTTTATCTTCGTTTCGAAAGCTGTTTTCGCTCGGTTTCAAATGATAGCGGACAGTCGCAGATGTAGGGCGATGACTAGAAGCAAATTGGCGATTATAATATGACGATCAGTAATGTCCATTGCTCCCTGAGTTAGGACGATCTAGCTGGACAGAAAGGCCGAGTCGAAACTTGGGCAATCGACGAATGTTCACGCGTGGGGAAAATACGTTCCAGAGCAATTTGCCTAAATGAGGTGAAGAATTATGTGTGGTGTATTGGTAAAAGGTGTTGAGATAGCGTAGGTGTGATAACGGAGAATTTGGATATAGGGACAGGAGTGTGAGGAATGATTGCAGTGGAATGATGCTCGGTGCAGAAAATTTGATTTTAGTGCGAGTGAAAAGTCTGGCTTGGAAAGAAATTGTGTGAATACTTTCTTTTTTGATGATTGGCTGGTTAGAAGTAGCTCAATGATATATTATGGCCAAGGCTAAAAACACGTCGCCAGCCTAGTTAGCTTAGTTGGTAGTGCGTCTGCCTTGTAAGCGCTCGGCTGCGGGTTCGATTCCCGCCCGGGGCGGATTTTATCCTGATGGGATAATGTTCGTTCTCGGAACGGCTGGCTTTCTCCTGCCTGGCTTCCTTCTCTCTTCGATTTCGGGACGATAAGACCATAGCAGTTACAGTTCCCTCTGTCAAACCTCTTTAAAATGGTTCGATTCCCGCCCGGGGCGGATTTTATCCTGATGGGATAATGTTCGTTCTCGGAACGGCTGGCTTTCTCCTATCCCTCTCTTCCTTCTCTCTTCGATTTCGGGACGATAAGACCATAGCAGTTACAGTTCCCTCTGTTAAACCTCTTTAAAAAAATTCCTTCTCTCTTGATTTTGGGACGATAAGACCATAGCAGTTACAGTTCCCTCTGTCAAACCTCTTAACAAAAAAATACATGTGTTTTTTTTTTTTATCCTGATGGGATAATGTTCGTTCTCGGAACGGCTGGCTTTCTCCTATCCTGTCTTCCTTCTCTCTTCGATTTCTCTAGCAGTCACAGTTCCCTCTGTCAAACCTCTTTAAAAAAAAACTTGATATTTGCATTCGCTTAAAAAAGTACAGTTAGGTTCCCTCTGTCAAACCTCTTAAGAAAAAAAAAAAAAATCAAATCTGACCTCGTGATAAACATTTTTTGTTTTTGATTTGACTTGAGTAAGAGCTTCCTTATCTTTTTTTATTTTTTTGGCCTTATCACCAACCTCATTTGAGAAGTGGTTATGGACTTCGGATCGAGAGATTGCGGGTTCGAGTCGAATTCAGTTGATAAAATTTAGCACAGCGAATTAGTCGAGCAGCGGCGCGGCGTTTGTGAAGAACATTCACATACTCATTACCTTCTTTTAAGTACCTAGATATTTATTTGTCTTTCTTTATTTTTTTCACTTCATTTCACTATTTTTCTTTTCATGTATTTATTTTCTCTTATCCGTCTTGTTTCCAGGAGTACACATGTCAAGCACCCAACCAGTACCAGTTACCAAGTATTCCAGAAAACGTGAGTACTCCCTATTGATTTTTTTATCTCCGGAATAAAGATTTTTTCTTGTCCGATATTCATTCATTTCACCCTTTTTTTTTAGACATTAAGTTTTTTCTATTAAGAGTGTTGTAATGCTACACTTTGACTTTGCCAAGGTAGTGTATAGCATCTCAAAGAGGCAACGCTTTTGTCTTACTGATAAAATTTCGATAGTTCATGTTTGATTTGACCATACTCTCTATACAGGGTTGTTTGGCAGAGTAATTTTCGTATACTATAAATAAATCGCTGATGTAGGAAAATCCTGGGAGAGAGATACACAACTCATCACGTTTAGGATAGTGCTATGTATATGTACTAATTCGTAGCACTAGGCCCATCCTGTATTTATGATAATCGTTGTGAGTAAATAATCTGAATAGTACATTAGGTACATATGTAGGTAGGTACTCGGTAAATTACAATGCCAGTATGCCTATTGCTTACTAGTCCTACTATTGGCTGCATAGGAAGAGGTCTCGATTACAATACTTGCTAGTACGCGAGAGGTTGCGCATAATATCGAATGACCTTTACACCATCAGGTACCTCCGTATGAAGTGTAGGAACGACTGAACACTGTAGTTATTCATTAGGCCAGCCACTCACTGTCGGGTAGTCCTGACAGGCGGACCTTTTCAGCCGTATCTGTCAGGTCTGTCTGATAGTGTGTGCTCATCAGGTACACCTGGGTAGACCTGATCAGGTGTGCCTGATCCTGATAGTAAGAGGCTGGGCTTGGATTTAAAAAATAGCCTAGTTTGCTTCGAAGGTATTACGCCTCAAAAGTAGGGACCACTGTACCAAACTTATTTCAAAGACCCACTGACACATGAAACAACTAGGAATAAAATTGAACCTGAGCGAGCCCAGTTTAGCAGCTAGCACTCCTGTCTTGTCTTGTAAGCGCTAGGTCGCGGGTACGATTTCTGTCCGGGGCGAATTTCATCCTAAACAGATGAAGTTCGTTCTTAGAACGGCTGTTTTTTTTCCTCTCCTGTCCTCCTTCCCTCTTCGATTTTGGGACGATAAGACCTGTTTCAGTTCCTCCTGTTCTCTTCCCTAAATTAGCCAAGAAAAAAAGTCTAGTCATCTAGTGAGTTACGCTGTAACCCATTCAAGAACCTCTTACTCTGAGTGTCATATGAGATCCTGTAGCAAATTGATTAGGTCTGATAGAGTCGTAACCTTGTGATCCGTCTGTTTGCATACAAATCCAAGGTCAGACTAAGGTACCACCTACCTGTACTTGTCTAGAAATTCCCCTTTTGTTTATCTATTCTTATAGAAATTGAATGCTGCCAAGAGGAAAAATTTGTAGAAAGAATACAAAGAAATAAATGTTAGAAATGCTGGGTAGTAGGAGGGTTCGAATTCTGGTTGTTCTCAGCATTTCCATTTTTTTCGAAGTGTGATAGAGGGAACTGTAACTGCTAAGGTCTTATCGTCCCGATAGCGAAGGGAAAAGGAAGACAGGATAGGAGAAAGCCAACCGTTCCGAGAACGAACCCTATCCATTTAGGAATTTTAGGATCACGTTCGCCCCGGGCGGGAATAGTACCCACGGCCTGTAGTAGAGGAATGTACATAAACCGAGCTGAAGCGGAGAAATCATCCCTTTTTTACACTCTAATTTTTACCATATGACTAGATACCAATATGAGTTATATGAGTAATCTAAGTAGATATGTATCAATTTAGCCAGACTCCTGTGAGCAGCCTAAAACGCGTTGCCTTCCCCCTGATAAGCCGGAGTCCGCCAAACGGGAATTTTCTCTTATGATGGAAACCAATTTCAATGTTTCAGAAAAACTTGACCGAGTATTGTGCCATCGAGCCCGTCAACATGCTGCACATCTTCGCCTCCATGCTGTATGAACGTCGCATCGTCATCACCTCGAAACGTCTCTCCAGGGTGAGTGCCTGTGTCCAGGCCGCCAACTCGGTCATCTACCCTATGTGTTGGCAACATATCTTCATCCCCCTCATGCCGCGGGATCTGCTGGACTACCTGACAGCCCCGATGCCCTATATGGTGGGCTTGCCGGAGATACTGCTGGACTCGGTACGGAGGAATGAACTGGGGGATGTGGTGCTGCTTAATGCGGACACCAATGTACTCACAACACCGCATGATGATCTGAACACGCTGCCGCAGGATGTGGTAAGTGACATTGAGCTATTACACAAAAGTAGTGTGCCAGCCTGGTTAGCTTGGTTGGTAGCACGTCTGCTTTGTAGGTGCTAGGCCGCGGGTTCTGTTCCGGGGCGGATTTCATTCTGAACGGATAATGTTCATTCTCGGAACAGCTGGCTTTCTCCTATTCTGTCTTCCTTCTCTCTTGATTTTGGGACGATTTTAAGGCCTTAGCTATCAAATCTCTCTTGAGTAATGTTGTAGTCCTACAGTAGTTTATTTTCATAAGTAAAAAAACTTTGTCCATACGAGGGTAACATGCTCATGATCCTCGAGGCATTGGCCCTTTTGCACAGTCTCTTTTGCATGCTGCATGGATTCTAGATTTTGTTTAAGAATAATAATATATAATCTATTGAGGGTGGGATTATTTGTTCGAGTTAGACATTATTTAGTTTCAAGTTACCTCTGTTCTGTGTCAAGACCACACATGGTCTTGACACAGTCTACTCTCGTACGTAAATCGATAGTGAAATGGGAAAACAAGTAAATGTAAATGTATGAGAACACACTGTTAGCATCTCTGATTTCTGATACTTCTATTTTTGTTTTTCAATACCTACTACCTACCTAAGTACCTATAAATACTTGACCAACTGAATAGAAGAATAGGCACATCATAAACAGAAAACACTTGAATGTTGTGTGTAATGTAAACACCTCAGCTACATGAGATGTACAGTAGCTAGGTATATTATGGAACTTTAATTTAAAATATAAGTGTTCTTTGTGGAATAGATAGGTACTTATTCATAGACAAAACAAAAATAAAATTATAATTAGTAGGTATAACTCAAGGTTTCAGAATAACTCTTATAAATTAGAACGTAAACCTACACCTCTTTGTATCACATTGCTCCCAATACTCTCCTGGTTTTTACACTCTAATTTTTACCATATGACTAGATACCAATATGAGTTATATGAGTAATCTAAGTAGATATGTATCAATTTAGCCAGACTCCTGTGAGCAGCCTAAAACGCGTTGCCTTCCCCCTGATAAGCCGGAGTCCGCCAAACGGGAATTTTCTCTTATGATGGAAACCAATTTCAATGTTTCAGAAAAACCTTTACACTCTAATTTTTACCATATGACTAGATACCAATATGAGCAATCTAAGTAGATATGCATCAATTTAGCCAGACTCCTGTGAGCAGCTTGAGACGCGTTGCCTTCCCCCTGATAAGCCGGAGTCCGCCAAACGGGAATTTTCTCTTATGATGGAAACCAATTTCAATGTTTCAGAAAAACTTGACCGAGTATTGTGCCATCGAGCCCGTCAACATGCTGCACATCTTCGCCTCCATGCTGTATGAACGTCGCATCGTCATCACCTCGAAACGTCTCTCCCGGGTGAGTGCCTGTGTCCAAGCCGCCAACTTGGTCATCTACCCTATGTGCTGGCAACATATCTTCATCCCCCTCATGCCACGGGATTTGCTGGACTACCTGACCGCCCCGATGCCCTATATGGTGGGCTTGCCGGAGATACTGCTGGACTCGGTACGGAGGAATGAACTGGGGGATGTGGTGCTGCTTAATGCGGACACCAATGTACTCACGACACCGCATGATGATCTGAACACCCTGCCGCAGGATGTGGTAAGTGAAATTGAACTTTTTGTCCTAAAGGTGGTGTTTATCTCACATGCCCACATTCGCTCCTCTTTGCCCTCACTTCCCTCCCTATCTGACAATGTCGAAGATGTCGACTCTCTATTCTTATACCTAAAAACCCTCAACCTGTTCAACCTAATATTAATATAACCTAGGGGTATGAGTGCGAACGACCTACTGTAAAGTAGTGTAAGTAGTCCTACAGTAGTTTATTGTCATAAGTAAAACACTCGAGGGTACTCAGGGTAAGGGTAACGTGCTCATAATGCTTGGACAATGGGCCCTTTGGATGGTCTCTTGCATGCTGCGTGGATTTTGTCTAAAAATAACATACTCCATTGAAATTCAATAATTAGGTGGGATTATTTGTTTTAGTTAGACTTTGTATTTGACCACATAGTCTCACGGCCGAGTCTTGTAGGGCAAATCAATAGCGAAATAGGAAAACAAGTTAATGCAAATGTATGAGAACACATTGATATCTACAATCTCTGATTTCTGATACTTCTATTTTTGTTCCCCAATACCTACTACCTACTTAAGTACCTATAAATACTTAACCTAACTGAATAGAAGAATAGGTAGGCACATCATAAACAGAAAACACTTGAATGTTGTGTGTAATGTAAACACCCCAGCTACATGAGATGTACAGTAGGTAGGTATATTATGGAACTTTAATTTAAAATATAAGTATTCTTTGTGGAATAGATAGGTACTTATTCATAGACAAAATAAAATAAAAAGTAGATATAACTCAAGGTTTCAGAATAACTCTTATAAATTAGAACGTAAACCTACACCTCTTTGTATCACATTGCTCCCAATACTCTCCTGGTCAATTCATGCTTTGGCAATTCCAATCACACCACAAGCTATACGAGCCCCAGCATTTCCCGTTGTCTTACTCAGTTCATGACCACCCTTGCCCAAGTCATCAGGGTCAGCGTGTACAACCAGCGTTCTACCAACAATATTGTTAGCCCCCGTTAATGATATGATGCTGTCTTCGATTTCCACTTTGGCAACTTTGTTAGCAGTGGCCACAATATTGCCTAGGTCACCAACATGACGGTCAGCATCACTGGGAGCACCATGGTCCTTGCCGAGGGGATTGAAGTGAGGTCCGGCACTTGTGCATCCGTTTGTGTTGTCTCCAAACTCGTGAATGTGAAATCCATGGTTTCCTGCAACAAGATAAAATTCCTTGGTTTGGCTTGGAAGAAAAACACCGATAAGATCTTTGAATTTCTCAGGAACTTGGGTTACCTAAGGAGATGGGACTAAAATGATTTTCCTCCTATATCCCCTACTCACCTACATAGAGTAACACAAAGAAGGATAAAATCAATATAGCCTTTCACTTCATCTGGTTACAGCATGTTATGTAACATGTAACTCTATCACACTGGTAATTTAGATGTAACATGGTACTGATTGGTACAGTAGGCTAACATGGATTTTATTACACAAGTGCTTTAACATGTGACCCTGGTATTGATACCTACATGTTAGTTTCATAGGCGGTTCTTGCCTAAATTTTTGGGGGGGCTTGATTTTGAAGGTACACCTTAAAAATTTTGATTTAGCTTTATGTAAAAAAATGTTAGTTTAGTTTCAAGTGCGGAACATTTCATCAACATGCTTTGAAAAGCACATTAGTTATGTGTGATTTCCCAAATTTACCAGCAATACAGGCCCTCTCCTCTCTCTTCACTGTTTAAAATCAAATACAATGAATAGAGTTCTCAAGTCCCAAGTGGACAGTCTAAATAAAGCACTACTTACTACAAGAGGCCTGGTCCTAACCAGACAGATTAGATGCTCTTTAAGTTGAATCTAATCATAAACCTCTAATTTTTAGCAGAATACCCAAAAAAAGAAAAAAACATGAACCATTTCTTTGAGGAACATTATACTTTTTTTCTCTGTTCCTTTATTACTCTTAAATCTACCACAAAAGTATTGGTCCTATTTTAACTGTACTCCCAGCTAAGTAAGTGCTTTCCTTGATTACATCACACCTTTCTTAGAGGCTAGATTGTTCTTACCTTCTTCCAAGCCCTGGATTTCGCCGGTCACTTTCACCGGACTGTCTGCATGCTCCTGGGTGAAGAATATGGTTCCCTTGACCGGTTCGTTGTTCAGGACACACACAGCTTTGATAGCGGGCATTTTGCTGGTTCCAACCGAATTACCTATGGTGACAAGATAACGAAAAGATCCAAATGGGAACGTGTATAATGAAGGTGCCTGATTACGCCTAGCAGCAGTGATAACACGGAATAGATAATGTGAGAATGATAAATTGATAAATGCCGGAGTAGCGGACAGAGTGGGAATTCTAGATCGTCAGAATAAATTTTGAAAAACACGAAAACATGAATTTTCCTCAAGTAACTCAAGTTTCCGGTCTGGATGGAAATTCCTGTTTTTAACTTTTAAGTCGACGACACACGAGGCGAATATTTGTCGCAGATTTCGGTTTTGTTCCTCCTTTCTACTTTCTAGTGGTTTCAACTTTCAACATTTTTCAGATTCTGCAAGGCAGATTATTCTTTTTTCATCGTTTCATAAATAAAATTGCGTAATAAATATAACTTTCCATATTTTTTTCTCGTCTACTTCGTTTTTACTATTTTCTCGTCTTTCCATTCAAGTTGTCTTTTGTAATCTTTTCACTTTCCTTTCATTGTCCTTCTATTTTCTCGTCCATCCATTCAAGTTGTCTTTTGTAATCTTTTCACTTTCATTTCATTGTCCTTCTATTTTCTCGTCCATCCATTCAAGTTGTCTTTTGTTTTTGTAATCTTTTCACTTTCATCTCATTGTCCTTCTATTTTCTCGTCCATCCATTCAAGTTGTCTTTTGCAATCTTCACTTTCACTTCATTGTCCTTCGCAATCTTCACTTCTTCTTTGGTAGGGTGGCTATATTTCGACATTGTTTGTCTTCATCGGTTATTGTATAATGGAAAGCGTCGAGGGCGGATGGTATCTCCAGTACGATGGGATACACCTGTGGGAAGAAGTAGAGGAAAGCTAGCCCTTTTGTCTTTTGGTTTGACTCCTTTCCACCGCAATAAAGTTGTGTTTTTAGTCAAGTGAAGACTTAATTTCTTATTTTGGTTTGTCTTTAAAGTACATCTGGAATTTGGCTTTTGGAGTGATTGTTTGGGAGCTTATAACGAAAAAAGGGACTTGAGCAAAAGAGGAAAAAAAAATGACAGAAGCCAAGGCCAAAATCCAAATCCGAATAGATGAGACGCACCTTTAGCTACACATTTCGAACAATATAGTCATTTGCCAGTCATTTTTGCGCGCTACCTAACCCTCACTAAACTAGCAGAGATTTCGACCCATATACCAAATTTGCTAGCTCTTTCTCTCGACTTTTGGGCTATCTTTCTCTCTCGACTTTTGGGTTAGCTCTCTCTCAAATTTTACCCACCTGATTTGACCGCTCTCTGATGTCCAGGGTATGTCGAATTCTGTCCGCCACCAGTCGAGTTATCAGGACAATTCCAACGTCCGTCCGTCTGACGAGCGTTCGAAACGCGTCCTCTATTTCATCCGCTGGCGTTTCCTTGTCGACGACAAACACGTTGGAGGTGACCGTTTGCAGGGGAGGGGTGATAGTTTGGTGACCGATACCACCCAGTAAGAACCCCACCACGGAGTCTTCGTCTCCTATGAGACCGACCAGTTGGAGAACTTCTTCGGCCATGATTGATTAAAGACCAAAATTTTCTGATTCGTTTATTGCTTGGTTGTCTACTGAAATTTTCCGATTTCTTTTATTAAATGAGGTTTTTTTTTGGGGAGATTTCGTGTTCCTTTTTTGGATGTTTCAAGGTTTTTCGGAGGTTAATTTTTAGGTACTGTTCTTCTGTGAACAGCTATTATTCTGCGGTACTTTTACGAACACCTATTTTATTCATCAGATCCTCCTCTGGAATTTTTTCTATCCCTTTTAAGAGAATTGAAAAGCTTTTAAGATTTTTTTTTGTTTTGAATTGGCTCGAAAAACTGAAAGGAGGTACTTACGCTTCAAATGTTGTAAATTTATTTCAAGGGGTGATTCAGAAATTTACCCGTAGTTGACCAAATTTTTGGACTAAAGTTATGATGGATGAAATTCTATACAAAATCAATTTAGCTTGTTGAAATAATCTCAGCCAGGCTAAAGTTCTCTTTCTTTCAAAAAAGCTCGTTTTCAGAAAAGAAAAGGTTACGCTCAAAGTGCGCTTTGCCGCGTACCAGACCGTGTAGGTTCGCCTTGTCTGTTGTGACCTCGACTGACATTGGAACAGCTGATTTCTATTCTTCTTATTGGGGAAGTAAAAAAATATCTTATCAGCAAGCTCCGTTCACATTTAGTTAAGAACATACGTTTAATGTAGATTAAGCTGGTCTACTCCCTGTTTAACGTCCCCCAGCCAGACAGGATTATTACCTACTCTGAAATATAACAACCAATTATAATTTTGTGCTTCCTCAGATCGCCACGCTGAAGAAGCAGCTTCGCAACAAGACGACAGGTGACGGGGTAGCGCGCGCGTTCCTCCGTGCGTTGGTCCAGCTGATCGGCGGTTATAGGGATGCGCTCAAGTTCCATCAGGGCCAGGAGATCACATTTAACGACGCGGCCTTTGTCGAGTCGCGGCCCGCGGCCATGCAACCTTTCCTCAGGAAGATGTTGGATCTGCAGATCTTTCAACAGGTGAGATAGATAAATATATTTTTGTTTACAGACAGACAGACAGACAGACACACACACGGACCAATGGTTGAAACTTTGGATTTAGGCTCTAGGGACCTCAAAACGTGTTTTGGCATTAAAAACTGACCATCGAAAATTTGACCCGATTACATTACTTTCCTTCCTATAGGATAAGGAAAGTAAAACTGGACAGGAGTTCCGAGTAATATATTTCTCTCCTGTTTTTCAGTTTAAAGAGGAACGTCTGAATATGCTCAATTCGGGCCAAGGGTTCACGGATGAGTTTGAGCGGGAGGCTTGCAACTACATGGACAAGTCCAGCGGTACTGTCAAGCAACAGTATAAGGAGTGGCTGCGCACTGTAGATTATGATGGATGAAATTCTATATAAAATCAATTTAGCTAGTTGAAATAATCTCAGCCAGGCTAAAGTTCTCTTTCTTTCAAAAAAGCTCGTTTTCAGAAAAGAAAAGGTTACGCTCAAAGTGCGCTTTGCCGCGTACCAGACCGTGTAGGTTCGCCTTGTCTGTTGTGACCTCGACTGACATTGGAACAGCTGATTTCTATTCTTCTTATTGGGGAAGTAAAAAAATATCTTATCAGCAAGCTCCGTTCACATTTAGTTAAGAACATAGGTACGTTTAATGTATGTAGATTAAGCTGGTCTCTCTTATTCTTTCTACCATGAGCTGGTCTACTCCCTGTTTAACGTCCCCCAGCCAGACAGGATTATTACCTACTCTGAAATATAACAACCAATTATAATTTTGTGCTTCCTCAGATCGCCACGCTCAAGAAGCAGCTTCGCAACAAGACGACAGGTGACGGGGTAGCGCGCGCGTTCCTCCGTGCGTTGGTTCAGCTGATCGGCGGTTATAGGGACGCGCTCAAGTTCCATCAGGGTCAGGAGATCACATTTAACGACGCGGCCTTCGTCGAGTCGCGGCCCGCGGCCATGCAACCTTTCCTCAGGAAGATGTTGGATCTGCAGATCTTTCAACAGGTGAGAAAGATAAATATATTTTTATTTATTATTATTATTATTTTCGTGTCGCATCCTTGTCATACTTGACATCTACATACCAAATTTCAAGTTTCTAGCTCTTACCGTTCTCGAGATATTTTGTTTACAGACACTACAGACAGACACACACACACACGGACCAATGGCTGAAACTTTGGATTTAGGCCCTAGGGACCTCAAAACGTGTTTTGGCACTAAAAACTGACCATCGAAAATTTGACCCGATTACATTACTTTCCTTCCTATAGGATAAGGAAAGTAAAAATGGACAGGAGTTCCGAGTAAAATATTTCTCTCCTGTTTTTCAGTTTAAAGAGGAACGTCTGAATATGCTCAATTCGGGCCAAGGGTTCACTGATGAGTTTGAGCGGGAGGCTTGCAACTACATGGACAAGTCCAGCGGTACTGTCAAGCAACAGTATAAGGAGTGGCTGCGCACTGTAGGCAAAGAAGGGAGAGCCTTCGTTAAGACTTGGGTGAGTTGTAAGGCTGGTTTAAACTCTAATCTAAAAATTAATCTAAATCGTGGCGGTAGCTGTGGGACTATAAACAGGGAGGAGAACAGCTAACCCTAACCAGTCTAGCGAGCTGGCAGTTCCTCATAGTGTTCTCTCTGCTTTTCAAGAATAAGCACAAGTCCTCACGATGGTTGACTGCGGTTCAGGATGAGCCTATTAAACATGGCTAGAGACCATCACCTAGGTGTATGGCAGATACAAAAAGATATCCTCTCTTTAATCTGCCATCACCAATTGGCGAAAGCTAAAGCCGCTACAACAACAACAACAACAACTTATTATTCTTTGTTCCCAGGTTCGAGAGCGAGGGAAAGACGTCCGGTTTGTCTACAAGGGTTTGCGGTCTAAACTCAAAGAGGACAAGCATGGGGAGGCCAAGTCTCACTCTGCCCCGAGTTCTCCTACTCAGTTGAGGAAGAAAGATATATCCATACCGCTGCAGAGGTAAGTGGAACACCTTGGAGGTTTTTTCCGCCAAGAATTTCCAAGAGCGGCCATTATATAATAGTAGTCCATTGCAAAGAGATGTTCTCTTTATAACTCAAATCAGTCCATCCATCATTCATGAAGCTGCCAAGCAAGTGACCCAAATGTTGGATGTCTTTGTCCCACACTTTTCTTTAAAAAATGTTGTATGTGTTACCATCAAATATTTATAAGAGCTTGTTTAGACTGCGAGAGTAAAGGGACTTTTCAGTCCTATGCTGGTAGTATAAACAAGATGCTTATTTATATGTCATTCTATTCTATTCTTTCAGCAACAAGTACTCTCCCCTGGAGTCACCCGACCTGTCCCCCCCTCTGAACATCAACATGGATCTCATGTCCGATCTACAGCATGTCATATTCAAGGACTGTTCTCCCACCTCTGTGCAGAAGACTATGCTCCAGGCAATACCCTCGCTCCCTCCCCCTGCAGTTCCTGCCACCAGACGCGCCACCAACCAAGCTAACTAGGCTGGCTAGAATGGAAGGAAAAAGAACGAAATCTTAGCCAGCACCTGAGAACTTGAGAGCTATGTCTAACTGATGAGTTCAAATTCAAATAAGAACGAAACGCGTCATAGGCTGCTCACAGGTGTTTGACTTAAAGCACTACTTGTTAACTTATTATTCTAGCTAGGGGACGTTAAAGTGTCTGGCTAGGGGACGTTAAAACAGAGAGTAGACTAGCGTCTAGCTGTGGGACTATAAGCAGGGAGGAGAACAGCTAACCCTAACCAGCCTAGCGAGCTGGCAGTTCCTCATAGTGTTCTCTCTGCTTTTCAAGAATAAGCACAAGTCCTCACGATGGTTGACTGCGGTTCAGGATGAGCCTATTAAACATGGCTAGAGACCATCACCCAGGTGTATGGCAGATACAAAAAGATATCCTCTCTTTAATCTGCCATCACCAATCGGCGAAAGCTAAAGCCGCTATTCTTATTATTCTTTGTTCCCAGGTTCGAGAGCGAGGGAAAGACGTCCGGTTTGTCTACAAGGGTTTGCGGTCTAAACTCAAAGAGGACAGCGGTAGCTGTGGGACTATAAACAGGGAGGAGAACAGCTAACCCTAACCAGTCTAGCGAGCTGGCAGTTCCTCATAGTGTTCTCTCTGCTTTTCAAGAATAAGCACAAGTCCTCACGATGGTTGACTGCGGTTCAGGATGAGCCTATTAAACATGGCTAGAGACCATCACCTAGGTGTATGGCAGATACAAAAAGATATCCTCTCTTTAATCTGCCATCACCAATTGGCGAAAGCTAAAGCCGCTACAACAACAACAACAACAACTTATTATTCTTTGTTCCCAGGTTCGAGAGCGAGGGAAAGACGTCCGGTTTGTCTACAAGGGTTTGCGGTCTAAACTCAAAGAGGACAAGCATGGGGAGGCCAAGTCTCACTCTGCCCCGAGTTCTCCTACTCAGTTGAGGAAGAAAGATATATCCATACCGCTGCAGAGGTAGGTGGAACGCCTTGGAGGTTTTTTCCGCCAAGAATTTCCAAGAGTGGCCATTATAGTAGTCCATTGCAAAGAGATGTTCTCTTTATAACTCAAATCAATCCATCCATCATTCATGAATCTTTACATCATTCATGAAGCTGCCAAGCAAGTGACCCAATGTTGGATGTCTTTGTCCCACACTTTTCTTTAAAAAAAATGTTGTATGTGTTACCATTAAATATTTATAAGAGCTTGTTTAGACTGCGAGAGTAAAGGGACTTTTCGGTCTTTATTTATTACCATCAAATATTTATAAGAGCTTGTTTAGACTGCGTGAGTAAAGGGACTTTTTGGTCTTTATTTATTACCATCAAATAATATTTATAAGAGCTTGTTTAGACTGCGAGAGTAAAGGGACTTTTCAGCCCTATGCTGGTAGTATAAACAAGATACTTATATGCCATTCTATTCTATTCTTTCAGCAACAAGTACTCTCCCTTGGAGTCACCCGACCTGTCCCCCCCTCTGAATATCAACATGGATCTCATGTCCGATCTGCAGCACGTCATATTCAAGGACTGTTCTCCCACCTCTGTGCAGAAGACTATGCTCCAGGCAATACCCTCGCTCCCTCCCCCTGCAGTTCCTGCCAAGGTAAGTTCCTAGATATCTTTTTCCAGGCCAATGATTTTTATTTTAGCAAAATCCCTTTTAAGGGTGAGCTATTCATTTCTGACGAAAGTCACAAATCCCCCCCCCCCCTCCTTCAAATCAATGGGCAGGCTCCATGTCCTTCTTGACAGCAACAAGTACTCTCCCCTGGAGTCACCCGACCTGTCCCCCCCTCTGAATATCAACATGGATCTCATGTCCGATCTGCAGCACGTCATATTCAAGGACTGTTCTCCCACCTCTGTGCAGAAGACTATGCTCCAGGCAATACCCTCGCTCCCTCCCCCTGCAGTTCCTGCCAAGGTAAGTTCCTAGATATCTTTTTCCAGGCCAATGATTTTTATTTTAGCAAAATCCCTTTTAAGGGTGAGCTATTCATTTCTGACGAAAGTCACAAATCCCCCCCCCCCTCCTTCAAATCAATGGGCCAGCTCCATGTCCCTCATGAGGTATGCAAGAAGGGACAATTTTTGTTCAGTGTTGATGGTGGGATTTGAACCTAGGATCTTCTGCATGGCGAGCGTTACCACTGGTTTTAGAAAGACTTGCGTTTTTTCTTGGTGTCTTTAAAATGATGATGTGTCGAACGTTAGGTCATTATGTAATTAGTTATTATCTTTCGCAATTTTCAAAATTATCTACCTATCAATGAACGTTGAGTAGGCACCCCCCTCACTTGGTGATCATGTAAACCCGGCTTTTGACTCTACTCGAGCGTGCTCCTGCTCTTGCGGTGAAAATTTGAACTAGACGTTAGGTATCTAAAGAGATTTCGCGCGAACATTTTGAATATTTACAAAAAATTGCTTTTTTTGAGTTTTGGCAACTTTTCAGGGCAATTTGCAAAGCCAAATTGAGCTTTAAAATCTCTTGGAGAAGGTAATCCGTGTTCTTGGCTGTAGAAACTATTACAGATCAATAAAAAGTGTACTAAGTTTGTGTACCTAACCAAGGTTGGTGTTTGTCTGTTTGTGCTAAGATGATAACATGTGTGTTTTAGTGAATACTTAAAACTTTCAAGAACAGTGGTTGGTGACTTCTCACACAAGTGTTATAATAAGAAAACCAGTGTTTCTCCCTATTACAATGAGGTCTTTGTTATACTCAACTCTCTATCACAATATTTCCCAAGTGACAAGTTCTTGTTTCTACAATTCTTGCAGAAGATTCAAAACATTTCCCTTAATACATTCTCATCAATCCTCTACATCAAGTAATCAGTCTCATATATTCAATGAACATTGTGATGGGGCAGTCAAATCTTCAATCCTGTCCAACATGCTTGTGATCAATGACTTCCTCTCGGCAGAGGAAGAACAAAGTTTACTCAAGGAAATCAATCAGTTCATCAAACGTCAAAGATATGAGTATGATCATTGGGATGATGCCATTCATGGCTTCCGAGAAACTGAACGCAGCAAATGGAATGAAGAAAATACAAAAATCATTGCCCGTGTACAGAATTTAGCATTCCCACCAAATGTAACTCCAATTCAGTATGTTCATGTGTTGGATTTAGAACAGAAAGGTTACATCAAAGCTCACGTTGACAGTGTACGCTTCTGTGGGAACACCATTGCTGGGTTGAGTTTATTATCTGACTCGGTAATGAAGCTGGTGGATGAGAAGACCAAGACACAGGAGATCCTGGTCCTGTTGAAGCAACGCTCATTGTATGTGATGAAAGATGATGCCCGATACAAGTTTACTCATGAAGTACTTGAAAATGAAAAGTCATATTTTGGAGATTTGTTTGTACCAAGAGGACGAAGGATTTCAGTTATCTGTAGAAACACACCTGACCCAAGTCTTATTGATTCTAGTAGTGATACTAGTACAAATAATAATCCTTATGCTTCAGTGTTGATGGTGGGATTTGAACCTAGGATCTTCTGCATGGCGAGCGTTACCACTGGTTTTAGAAAGACTTGCGTTTTTTCTTGGTGTCTTTAAAATGATGATGTGTCGAACGTTAGGTCATTATGTAATTAGTTATTATCTTTCGCAATTTTCAAAATTATCTACCTATCAATGAACGTTGAGTAGGCACCCCCCTCACTTGGTGATCATGTAAACCCGGCTTTTGACTCTACTCGAGCGTGCTCCTGCTCTTGCGGTGAAAATTTGAACTAGACGTTAGGTATCTAAAGAGATTTCGCGCGAACATTTTGAATATTTACAAAAAATTGCTTTTTTTGAGTTTTGGCAACTTTTCAGGGCAATTTGCAAAGCCAAATTGAGCTTTAAAATCTCTTGGAGAAGGTAATCCGTGTTCTTGGCTGTAGAAACTATTACAGATCAATAAAAAGTGTACTAAGTTTGTGTACCTAACCAAGGTTGGTGTTTGTCTGTTTGTGCTAAGATGATAACATGTGTGTTTTAGTGAATACTTAAAACTTTCAAGAACAGTGGTTGGTGACTTCTCACACAAGTGTTATAATAAGAAAACCAGTGTTTCTCCCTATTACAATGAGGTCTTTGTTATACTCAACTCTCTATCACAATATTTCCCAAGTGACAAGTTCTTGTTTCTACAATTCTTGCAGAAGATTCAAAACATTTCCCTTAATACATTCTCATCAATCCTCTACATCAAGTAATCAGTCTCATATATTCAATGAACATTGTGATGGGGCAGTCAAATCTTCAATCCTGTCCAACATGCTTGTGATCAATGACTTCCTCTCGGCAGAGGAAGAACAAAGTTTACTCAAGGAAATCAATCAGTTCATCAAACGTCAAAGATATGAGTATGATCATTGGGATGATGCCATTCATGGCTTCCGAGAAACTGAACGCAGCAAATGGAATGAAGAAAATACAAAAATCATTGCCCGTGTACAGAATTTAGCATTCCCACCAAATGTAACTCCAATTCAGTATGTTCATGTGTTGGATTTAGAACAGAAAGGTTACATCAAAGCTCACGTTGACAGTGTACGCTTCTGTGGGAACACCATTGCTGGGTTGAGTTTATTATCTGACTCGGTAATGAAGCTGGTGGATGAGAAGACCAAGACACAGGAGATCCTGGTCCTGTTGAAGCAACGCTCATTGTATGTGATGAAAGATGATGCCCGATACAAGTTTACTCATGAAGTACTTGAAAATGAAAGGTCATATTTTGGAGATTTGTTTGTACCAAGAGGAAGAAGGATTTCAGTTATCTGTAGAAACACACCTGACCCAAGTCTTATTGATTCTAGTAGTGATACTAGTACAAATAATAATCCTTATGCTAGGTAGAACATTATAGGCAGCACTTGGAAATTCCCACTCCATAATTAGTACTTATCACTCCTTGTACAGGAAAACACTAGGTCTGAAAGATTAGATTACCTAATATTAAAATAAGTAAATTTGGAACTTTATTTTTGTGTCATTGAACATTGTTTAGAGAACAATAAAAAAATCTTGCTATTACCTATGCTTGTACCTACCACATGAGGTATTATGGTTTTCTTTCTCTCAAATCTGTATTTAGGTATTTCTCACCAACATAGTTTTTTCTTTTCTTGATTATGTGAGTACAATATTTATGCTACCCTTCAATTAATGTTCAACATTTATTTTTCTTTACACACCATGTTCTATATATTTTTTCAGCCTAGACTGCCTGAACCTGATCTGATCCGACTGGATTCAATTGATGATGTCTTGCCAACTTCCAGTCAATGTGCTGGTGTAGAGAATCCTCTCTATCCTTATTTTGTTCCCAAGAATATTCAACCCCAACCAGAAAAGCAAGAAGAAGCAAGTGGCAGTAACTCAAGTAGCAATAGTTTCAAGCAAAACATGGATTTCTTTTCAAATTCATTTTCCATAGTTGCTCACGCAGGTAATTTTCTTCACCAAATCGAAAAAGGTCAAAATTCCCACCAAATGCCCTACTTTCCTTAGTTCAGATTGCCCTTAAGACTAAAGAATGAACACATTTTCTGAATACAAATGAGTAGTAAAACATTTTTATTAAAATACACACCGAAAGCAACATGGACTTTTTTAAAAATATGATTTTATATGAAAAGACAAAATAGTTGAAGACTTAAAAAACAGTAGAAAAGAATCACCCGCTATATCTCTCTCTATTCTTCAAACATCCCTATTATCTAATTTCTTCCTTTGAAAAAACCATCTGATTTATTCATTCATTCATCTTGTATCCTTTCAGTTGAATTCTGAAATTCACTTTACAAAATTTTGCTGCCTTTACTAAACGAAAGGTCACACACAGGTTCCAATCAAATATACGAGACCCTATTTAGACTGCCGATGCCGCGGTAAGTAAAGGGACTTTTCAGTTCTATTTGGGCAGGATAAAAACAAGGCGGGCTTATTTTCATGTGTTCCTCCAGTGCTATGGACATAACAATCTCACACAAATCAAACATCCTTCTAATGTTCGTTTCACTAGCTAGTGCTAGTCCATTTAGTTGAATTATTTTTACTTTCTATTACCAAAGTAATTAGAAAGTAATTTAACTAAATTCCGTCTAGGGATGAGCTTTTAATATTTTTTCAAGTGGGACTTTATTTCTGATCCAATAGGTTACGAGGAACTTTAATAGCCAGGTCTACGATCTCACATTAAAGTGTTTGTTACCCTTTGAGTATGCTCTGAGACAATGCCTGAACAGTCTCCAAGCATTCTTACAGAAACACTTTAACATCAGACTGTGGACCCGGGAGTAAATAGTTCAACAGTATCTTGAGTACTCATGATATAATATGTATAAAATAAAATATATATTCTGTGGTTAGGTATATAAAAAGTAAAGGGTGGAGGTATGCTTACAAAACATCTTTGGGATATATTCGCGTGTCGGTACTTTGGGATATAGTCGCGTGCTCGCGTGTCGGTACGTGTGTGGCGGGAGAAGCTTCAGACCGCGGTATTTCAGATGGTCTGACAGACCTAGGTCTCAAGCGTTTTGTACCACACATGTTCAGACCGTCTGATAGACCTCGGAGTGTGTGGCGGGCATTAGAAAAATACTTTCCTTCCTATAGGACAAGGAAAGTAAAAAAAAAGGTAAATAAATCTTCTGAATTTGATAAAGGCAGTGAGTGCTTAATATAGGTCAACAAATCAACCTTCGTATTTTCCAATGAGTTCGGGAAAACACCTGCCCAAAACAATTAACTGTTAAAAACCAACCTTGTTTCGAAATTTGGACACCAGAGATGTATCTAACGAAAAAATCCGTCAATTTTTCGCAAGGTTTCCTCGATGATTTCTGTGCGGAAAATTTGTGAGTTAGAGACCGTTCCCATTTGTGAGTTTCACCCATTTTTTTCCCGAATGTCCTGTAGGTAATAGTGCCTTCTACACACGGCACGATTTTTTTTCGACCAAGTGGGAACGGGCTCTTAGGGTTCCTCTAAACGAGCATATGAATGGGTAAGAGGCAGAGCGGACCAAGTCCAAAAATTTACTTTTTGAGTATTGTATATTGTTGGAAACAGCACGAAAAGATCCTATTTTTACTTTTTAATTGGTTGCTAACTTCCCTTTAGTGTGGTATTGAAATGAGAGTAAAAACAAAATGGCTATCTCTATTTAAACTTTGGCCTCTTAGCCATTCATATGTTCTCATAGTTATGATTATGAATCTCTGCTCTCAAAAGCTGGTCCTACACGAGCAGATGTTTCCGCAGGGTTTTCAGCACAAGTCGCATCTGTTCCAGTTCAAAGCAGACCCGCAGCAGACACGCATAGTCAATCACCAACCTGCCTGGTCACTCATTGTGAAGAACGGAGGGAGCGCTGCTGTTCATGTCTGCCCAAATGCTCCCCCCGATGTCTTGTTGTGGGGGCGCGGCGGGGGCCTCCCCGGGGCCCTGAGGGTTGGGGCCGGGGTTGAGGGGAATGTCGATCAGAGGGTCTGCCGTCGCCTCGGCCAGGTTGGTCACGGATTTGGATTTGACGCACTGGAGAGGGGGAAAGAAATGTACTATTAGATTGGTGACAGGACGTTTCCTAAAGCAAAGGTTTTCGTTACCAATAAACGTAATTCCAGTATGTATGTTTGGTTCTTTACACAAGTCCTGTGACACGATGTACCTTGGTCTGTGTCGTAGTATACATATGTCTATCTGAAGGACTTTAAAAAGGAAGTGTACCAGCTCAGTCTGGCTGGGAAACTATGAACAGCGGGGATACCAGCCCCAAACTTCCCTTGCTAATGGCACAAGTTGAGAGCGAAGGGCATCTCTAGGACTTAAATTGAGAGGCTGACGAAAAACGCCGACCCCTCTTAACATGGGAAAAGGCAAAGAAGAAGAAGAGGTCTGTGTTAGTCCCTCATTAGATGGGCGACAAGAGACATAATACTTCCCATTTAGGTGCTGGGTCATCACGAGACCAACAGAAAGAAACCTGTTGAATTATTTGCAATCGAAATCCGAGTACAAGTTTTGTTGAACCGACAATGTTGGTACAATTTTCAGTTGGTGATTTTTAATTTTCTGTTGGTCCGACTTTTATAAGATTGAAGGATGCTATACTCACGTAGGTTCTGGCAGCGTACTGTGTGTGCGTCGAATGGTACTAGCAAATAGTCACAGGCCTCTCTGAGCTCTTGTACAGAGACTGAAGGGGGACACTTGATCACTTGACCTTTGTAGTAGTCCAGAATAGCGCGGAATACCTGAGGGAAAAATTGGCAAATTAATAGAGACCGTGAAATTCATTAGAATTAAACCACAAGAACATCTGGTGGAAAAAAATGAAGATTTTTTTTTTTTACTGTGTTACTGTGGTGCCCTTAAATTGTTTCAGATTCTGTATGAGACCCAATCTCCTTTACTTACCGCAGCTGGAATGCCCTCGGCTACTTCATATTCTCCCCGGTCATTAGTGTGCGTAAACTCCCGTCCTGAGCTAAACATTCGTCCCAGCATGGTATTCGGATAGGCTGTGAACAGGGCTGGATCTAGAACGAATCTTGTATTGTCTACCACCAGGGTGACCCGCTCTTCACTCGTAGGAATCGTGTTGGCACCTGATGATGTGTGGTCGTTGGTAGAGTTCTTGTTAGTTGGTCGGGATCTGGGGAGAAGAAGTTTATTAGAGGTAATGGAAAGTATAAATAAGGAAATGAAGTGAAATGTGACATACATAGGATGAATACAAAATTTTAGTAGGTAATAGGTACATACTAAGTACAAAAAATGAATAATAATTAAGGCTAAGTAGGTATCGTACCTAATTCTCATTTTATATTAACTTATTTAGTGTGGCAGAGTTTTCGAAATAGGAGCTCTTTCACCTGTTGTTTCCAAGAAATGTAAGTCAAGCTCAGAAAAAAGGGCCCCTCTTGGGGCCTCCAAAGTCAAATGGGCAACAATTTTTTTTTTTTTTTTTTAGATGTTTTTAACATTTTTACCAAATTTTATTAAAATTTCAAAGTGAAGGAAAGGGTTTCAAGATCACTTAGTTACAAAATTAATGTTGGTACCTACATTATAACAAATACATTTGGCTTCATTTTGTCAATGTCTAACAGATCTTACAAGGAACCTGGTTTTAAATAATTTATTTCAAAATTAAAATATTTTTTAATCTTCTTCACTTGACTAATAAATTATATTATAATGAACTACACCAAAGATTTGTATTGATTACAATATTACATTAAAATTGAAGTGTAACCTCAAGAGTGAATTAATTTTCAACACCATTGCAAATGAAAATCAGATGAAAAAATTAGAGTGGTGGAAAATGACAAAATTAAATTTATAGTGTTGGCTGAAAAATCACCAGGCATTCACTTTTGGACTTCAATTTATTGTTAAGGGTTTCTAAAAAAATTCCATATTTCAATAATCTTTTTACACTGGTAATGCTGCTTCATCTTGAATGCCTTGTGCTGCGGGCACCCATTATGTTTTGACAGCATTCTGGCTGGCTACCACAGAAGAACAAGGAGAATAGAATAGAATATATCTTTGATTAAAGCAATCTCCGTGGCTGAGTGGGTATCATACTAGGCTTGGACGCAGGAGGTCCAGGTTCGATTCCCGGCGGGGCCAGGGTTTTTTTGGCTCTGACTAGACAAACCAAAATAAGCAATGACAAACTGTGCTTACCTTGAACGATTTACAGAAGAGTTGCCCTGTTTTGAAGATCTTTGGTCTCCTGCACTTGCAGACCGCTGGACTAAACATGGCTTGGGCTTACCCGAAGAACCATAGCTGAAATGACATCAAACAAAACAGTTTTTAACTAAGGGTAAGATAATAAGATAGTGAAATGATAGGTACAATATTTTCACCAAGGGTAAGAGTTAAAGAGAGAGAGAAAAAAAAGTAATTATGTCTCCATCTAACTCATTTATGTTGCTCTTGCAAGAATAATATTGAAAAAGTCTTGAAAAAATCAGTTTGCAGTCTAAAAGGTTCTTTCTCTCTCGCCTTATATCTAATAATAAAAATCTTTTAGGCCCACTCAAGTTGACATAAGTAGATACCTTCACATGCCATCATAACAAGGAATATGATTCTGAACTTTAGCCCATTATTAAATAAAAAGACAATATCATGTCTTTACAACTAAATGTACTTAAACTGAGTCTGAGTTTACCCCTTGAGTTACTCAGATGAAGGGGATAAACTCAGACTGAGTTTAATTACAGTTCATTATGAAGTAACTTCCCGAGATCAATAGGCTGTCAATAATTACCTCAGTCTGTTTTTGAACACCCTCCTTCTTCTCTCATCTTGATCATGATAGTCTTCTGTATCACTACTCAACGTGTCTCGATCACCATAGCTACTATTCGGTGTAGACATTGTGAGCACTTAAACTGAAAAAAAAAAAGTCATGGAATTAACAAAGAATTTCAAGGAGTGTAAAACTGAGTCTCTACATTATGTTCACATGGTGTATATTAATATCAACCAATGTTGACTGACATGAGGTACTGGACACAACCATACTACCTATAAACTCTATAAAGTAAAGACAAAGGGACTCATTGAGTACAGTGGTTTCAAGTGCACACCCAAAAAATACCTTGATTAGTTCCAAGAATTCCTATGCATTGGAAAATAATATACTTGGTTAGGTTCACAAGCCTTTATTCGTCACTTAAATGAACTGGAGCAAAAAGTCAGAGGAAATAAGCTTGCTTTTTGTAAAGCAATATGGGACTTTGAAATCCCAACAAAGAGTACAGATAGAGTATTTAGGTATTTGAACGGAGATGGTCAAACACAAAATAAGAGTAAAACAGAGAGGACACTTACTTATCTATGGACACTTAAGTAGGTTTTTCACACTAGATACCTACCTACAAGAGAACTTTACAATTTCAAATCGGAATTAGATTATAGGTGGGTAAATATCCAAGTCACCGATCCAAATTCTAGAATTTTCAGTGAGTCACAAGAGAAAACACAAAGCTGACTCTACCAGGAACTGAATATGAGTAATCCATTCATAGGTAAGGGAAGAGTTTGACCATTTTGTTTTAGAAAGTTGGTAACCAAAATAGCAAATTCTACTTACCCCTTTGCAATCGAAGGTCGAGTTCAAGATAATCTATCGAGGAATTTGAATTTTGAAGTTTGAACACTGATCAAAATAAATGGGCTAATTCTATTATTTAAAATATAAGCAAAAGGTAATTAGAGAATAATAAATTGGAAATAGTAAAAATGATTAAGAGATAAGATAATCTCTTTGGTAAAATGACGCCAACCAATGCACCGATCTTAACCAAAGTTTTGTGTCGCATCCTTGTCACATTTGACAGCTACATACCAAATTTCAAGTCGCTAGCTCTTACCGTTCTCGAGGGAGTGGCTGCGCACTGTAGGCAAAGAAGGGAGAGCCTTCGTTAAGACTTGGGTGAGTTGTAAGGCTGGTTTAAACTCTAATCTAAAAATTAATCTAAATCGTGAGCCTCCTTTACTATTTCTGACATTTTTATAATTTTTCTTTTTACTCTGGTAATGCCGCCACTGGTCGCTACTCAATTAAAGTATCACGAGTTCTTGTGCACAGAACCGAAAAAAACTTCGGCCCCGCCGGGAATCGAACCCAGGCCTCCTGCGTGCAAGCCTAGTGTGATACCCACTCAGCCAAGCAGGTTAGAGTTTAAACTCTATTTGAGTTTAACTCTTGGATTAAGCTATCTGATGTTTGATTTTTTGACATTGTTTAAAATCAACCAGTCAGATGGCTTAAGCCGAGAGTTAAACCTAAACCGAGTTTAAACTCACTTTGTGGTCCCGAACCTTAATCAGACAGATTTTACCTCCTTAAGCCCGTTCCTACTTTTTTTTTTTTTTTTTTTTTAAGAGGTTTGACCCAACAGTTGGTCTGAGTTGGTCACCCATTGAAGTAGGTACACATTACACAATCTAGCTCAGCTCAAAATAAAGTGTCCATACCTTTTGACATACAAACCACCTCGAACGTTGCTTTTATTCTCCCATGCATTTACTCGTAGTTCATAATTTGTGATATTTGTATAGATTTTAATTATGTTTTTAGAATGCATATTTGAGAAAATGATATATTTATATATTTTATTGAATTGATTTGAAATAGTAAATTAATTTTCGTTTTCTTTTGTGATTTTATTTAAAATAAAAAAAATCCCTAGTTTTCATTTTCCATAGTTGCTCACGCAGGTAATTTTTTTCTTCCACCGAATCGAAAAAGGTCAAATTTCCCACCAAATGCCCTTCTTTCCTTAGTTTAGATTGCCCTTAAGATTAAAGAATTAACACATTTTCTGAATACAAATGAGTAGTAAAACATTTTATTAAAATACACACCGAAAGCAACATGGACTTTTTTAAAAATATGATTTTATATGAAAAGACAAAATAGTTGAAGACTTAAAAAACAGTAGAAAAGAATCACGAGCTACATCTCTCTCTATTCTTCAAACATCCCTATTATCTATTTTCTTCCTTTGAAAAACCATCTCATTTATTCATCTTGTATCCTTTCAGTTGAATTCTAAAATTCACTTTACAAAATTTTGCTGCCTTTGCTAAACAAAAGGTCACACACAGGTTCCAATCAAATATACGAGACCCTGTTTAGACTGCCGATGCCGCGGTAGGGGTACTTTTCAGTCCTATTTGGGCAGGATAAACAAGGCGGGCGTATTTTCATGTGTTCCTCCAGTGCTATGGACATAACAGTCTCACACAAATCAAACATCTTTCTAATGTTCGTTTCACTAGCTAGTGCTAGTCCATTTAGTTGAATTATTTTTACTTTCTATTACCAAAGTAATTAGAAAGTAATTTAACTAAATTCCGTTTAGGGATGAGCTTTTAATATTTTTTCAAGTAGGACTTTATTTCTGATCCAATAGATTACGAGGAACTTTAATAGCCAGGTCTACGATTTCATATTAAAGTGTTTATTACCCTTTGAGTATGCTCTGAGACAATGCCTGAAGAGTCTCCAAGCATTCTTACAGAAACACTTTAACATGAGACTGTGGACCCGGGAGTAAATAGTTCAACATCTTGAGTACTCAGGTTATAATATGTATAAAATAAAATATATATTCTGTGGTTAGGTATGTAAAAAGTAAAGGGTGGGGGTATGTTTACAAAACATCTTTGGGATATATTCGCGTGTCGGTACTTTGGGATATATTCGCGTGTCAGACCGTCGCGTGTCGGTACGTGTGTGGCAGGAGAAGCTTCAGACCGCGGTCTTACAGATGGTCTGACAGACCTAGGTCTCTAGCGTTTTGTGCCACACATGTTCAGACCGTGGAGTGTGTGGCGGGCATTAGAGAAATACTTTCCTTCCTATAGGACAAGGAAAGTAAAAAAAAGGTAAATAAATCTTCTGAATTTGATAAAGGCAGTGAGTGCTTAATATAGGTCAACATATCAACTTTCGTGTTTTCCAATGAGTTCGGGAAAACACCTGCCCAAAACAATTAACTGTTTAAAACCAACCTTGTTTCGAAATTTGGACACCAGAGATGTATCTGACGAAAAAATCCGTCAATTTTTCGCAAGGTTTCCTCGATAATTTCTGTGCGGAAAATTTGTGAGTTAGAGACCGTTCCCATTTGTGAGTTTCACCCATTTTTTCCCGAATGTCCTGTAGGTAATAGTGCCTTCTACACACGGCACGATTTTTTTTCGAACAAGTGGGAACGGGCTCTTAGGGTTCCTCTAAATCTAAACGAGCATATGAATGGGTAAGAGGCAGAGCGGACCAAGTCCAAAAAATTACTTTTAGAGTATTGTATATCGTTGGAAACAGCACGAAAAGATCTTATTTTTACTTTTTAATTGGTTGCTAACTTTCCTTTAGTGTTGAAATGAGAGTAAAAACAAAAAAAAAAAAAAAAAAAAAAAATGCTTTCCTTTTTTAAAATTTGGCCTCTAAACCATTTATTTGTTCGCCTAGCGCGGCGGGGGCCTCCCCGGGGCCCTGAGGGTTGGGGCCGGGGTTGAGGGGAATGTCGATCAGAGGGTCTGCCGTCGCCTCGGCCAGGTTGGTCACAGATTTGGATTTGACGCACTGGAGAGGGGGAAAGAAATGTACTATTAGATTGGTGACAGAACGTTCCCTAAAGCAAAGGTTTTCGTTACCAATAAACGTAATTCCAGTATGTATGTTTGGTTCTTTACACAAGTCCTGTGACACGATGTACCTTTATTACAACGCAAGCCACACGCATACAATATAGACAAAAATGCAAGACGTTGATTTCAGTTCTTTGTATAGCCCAAAAACGGTAAGACATTAATTAATTCTTTGGGTGGCTCTGGCCCCTAAGTTTTGTCAATAATAAATTTATTTTACATTTCAGGACCGAATTGAATTGGATTACACCCTAGGAGAGCTGGTTTCAAGACCGATTACCGTTTAATGTAGATTAAGCTGGTCTACTCCCTGTTTAACGTCCCCCAGCCAGACAGGATTATTACCTACTCTGAAATATAACAACCAATTATAATTTTGTGCTTAACTACACAAATGTAAACTGAAAAGAAATTGGTATCCTCACTTCGTAGTCTGTACATGAAGGAGACATGAGATATTTTGGTGGAAATCAAACAAGTCACCTTGTGCAAAGTTCGTGCTTCACGTACGTAGTTTTATGCGATCTAGTCAAAAATATATCAAATCTTTAGTTTTATGTACGTAATATGATCAATTTGTCCCAGTAAGCAATTTATATTGTTTCAGTGAGTGTTAGGTGTTCAAGTATACAAACATTACCAAGTGCTTCGTTCGTAGATTAATCTGAAGTTGAAGATTTTGCTAAAGTGTATGCATCTCTATTGATTGCATAGCTCATTTTTATTTATAATATTTATTCTTTTTAGAGACAAAGGCATTGTGTTTAAATATCCTCGGTTTATCTAGTAATCAAAATTGTTAACTCCGGAAAAGTTATAGTCTTCATTTATTGTTTTATAAGCTTCTTCCTTTACCTACACTTCCTCTCAATATTGCTAGGTGCCCTAGAACGGGATACTATGAAAAAGACTGAAATTTATGAAGTACAAATAGACCTCTCGAAGTAATGACGTAATATTGAAGGAATACTTTGCGCGATGGGCTCTTCCTATTAAAATAATTAACCTGAACTTTTTTCATCTTAATACACGGCAGTGCACTAGGCCAAGTTCCAGTAAGCACGCCTGTGTATATTAAACTTGGTCTTTGAGCAATGTTTTCCTCAAAATAACGTGACACTCCAGAGGTCTTTTGGCTTCCATTTCTTGTGCAATTCTTGGTAAACTTATTGTTAGATGGCTTACGTTGAGCTACAAAGCAGGTATGCGCAAGGGCGAGACAAAAGTATGATTGGTCCGATTATTTATTTTTTGTTACTGAAATCCTGACATTCTTGATATTAATTTTTCTTAGATAGCAAGCACAATATTCATTTGCACCAGAGTAGTGTTTTACTCGTTTCTTTTAAATATTTTGAAGATATTTTAAATATTTATTATACATGAACTCACGCCCTTTTGGTTATCAGAAGGGCGTGGGTTCAATTCTTGCCGAGATTTGGAATTTTATCCTCATTGTTTGAGAATTTGACCCCGGTAATAGTAGTACCCTAGATGGGTGAATTGCTGGGGTGAATTTACCTCACCCAGCCTGAATGGGACCGGGTAAACCACCAGCTGATTGTTCTGACAGTTACCCATCCAGATACCAACCACGCGCGATGTTGATTAACTTCAGTGACCCATTGGGAACTGGGGCATTTCCACGTGCAACCGTTGGCTTCCTCAATGATCCTCACGAGGTTGAGTGAACCCCAAAGGAGCTAACAGTTGGTCACCCCATTGAAGTAGGTACACAATCTAGCTCAGCTCAAAATAAAGTGTCCATACCTTTTGAGCTTTTGACATACAAACCACCTCGAACGTTGCTTTTATTCTCCCATGCATTTACTCGTAGTTCATAATTTGTGATATTTGTATAGATTTAATAATAACAAGCTGGGACGGGCCCAGCTTGTTATTATTCCTTTTCTCCCGAAAAAAATAAAATAATGGTCTAGGCCTAGGCTAGTCAGATTTGAAGCTTATACACTAACGCTAAAGAACGAAAAAAAAAAGAATCTCCTTTGCCAGCCTCGTTAGATTGGAGGGTAGCATGCGCTTGCCTTGTAAGCGCTAGGTCGCGGATTCGATTCCCGCCCGGGGAGAACTTTATTCAAACAGACGAGGTTCGTTCTCTGAACGGCTGGCTTTCCACTATCCTGTCTTCCTTCTCTCTTCGATTTTTGAGACCATAAGACCTCAGGCCATTGTTATCCCTCTATCAAACCTCATTTTTCTTTCTTTTTAATAATTCTCGGCTTTTGAACCCTCTCATGGAATGATTACTTACTCTGAGAATACTCCTCTCCCATCTGAGGGGGATAAGCCTCATCCCAGTCTACTGTATCATCATCTAGCAACACAACCACATGACACTCTCTATCGCCGCGCTGGGCTGAGTTCACCATCAGGGGAAGTATGAGGTCCTCGAGGAAAACTTCGAACTGACAGCGTGCTCCCTCGTTGGATAACTCGTGAAGGAGACCACCTGAAAGTAAAGAGGAAATTTGTTACTACCCTAATCCTAATGTTTAACCGTCGTTTTTATTTCATACAATACAATCGGCAGTATAAGCAGGGTATCTTCTATTCTATTCTAGACTTGTGTGGTCTGTGTCGTAGTATATGTCTATCTGAGGGACTTTAATAAGGAAGTGTACCAGCTCAGTCTGACTTTTATAAGATTGAAGGATGCTATACTCACGCAGGTTCTGGCAGCGTACTGTGTGTGCGTCGAATGGTACTAGCAAATAGTCACAGGCCTCTCTGAGCTCTTGTACGGAGACTGAAGGGGGACACTTGATCACTTGACCCTTGTAGTAGTCCAGAATAGCGCGGAATACCTGAGGGAAAAATTGACAAATTAATAGAGACCGTGAAGTTCATTAGATTTAAACCACCATCTGGTGGAAAAAAATTAAGATTTTTTTTTTTTTTTGTAAAAAAAAAAAAAACTTCAGTAGAAGGCAAACATACCAAAGGACACTGGTTGCATTGCCTGTGCCTTTTAAGGGGAATAGACCAATGTGTGGATAAGTAGGTACTTTTTGAAGCACAA
>NW_007377462.1:303806-318806 GCF_000475195.1 Diaphorina citri
ACAAACATTAATGTACATACAGTTCCATTCTCAAACACTGAGCAAACAAAATTCTCAATAATTTTGTAAGCAGTTTACTGTGGAGGCCTTAAATTGTTTCAGCATTTCTGTATGAGAACCCCAATTCTGCCTTTACCTCTACCGGCAGGCTGGAAATGCCCCTCGGTCTACTTCATATTCTTCCCGGCTCCATTAGTGTGCGTAAACTCCCGTCCTGAGCTAAACATTCGTCCAGCTATTTCGGATAATTCCGGACAAACTAGGCTGGTGAACAGGGCTGGATCTAGAACGAATCTTATGTATTGTCTACCACCAGGGTGACCCGCTCTTCACGTCGTACATGGAATCCGTGTTGTGCACTGATAGATGTGTGAGCGTTGGATAGAGTTTTGTTAGTTTGGCTCGGCGCATCTGGCGCGACCGAAGAAGTTATTAGAGGTAATGGATAAGTACTAAATAAGGAAATGAAGTGAAATTGACATACATGAAGGATGAATACAAATTTAGTATGGTAATAGGTAGCATACTAAGTACAAAAAATGAATAATAATTAAGGCTAAGTAGGGTATCCGTACCTAATTCTCATTTTATATAACCTTATTTAGTGCTGGCAGAGTTTTCGAAATAGGAGCTCTTTCAACCCCTGTTGTTTCCAAGAAATGTACAGTCAAGCTCAGGAAAAAGACAGGGCCCCTCTTGGGGCCTCCAAAGTCAAATGGGCAACAATTTTTTTTTTTTTTTTTTTAGATGTTTTTAACATTTTTACCAAATTTTATTAAAATTTCAAAGTGAAGGAAAGGGTTTCAAGATCACTTAGTTACAAAATTAATGTTGGTACCTACATTATAACAAATACATTTGGCTTCATTTTGTCAATGTCTAACAGATCTTACAAGGAACCTGGTTTTAAATAATTTATTTCAAAATTAAAATATTTTTTAATCTTCTTCACTTGACTAATAAATTATATTATAATGAACTACACCAAAGATTTGTATTGATTACAATATTACATTAAAATTGAAGTGTAACCTCAAGAGTGAATTAATTTTCAACACCATTGCAAATGAAAATCAGATGAAAAAATTAGAGTGGTGGAAAATGACAAAATTAAATTTATAGTGTTGGCTGAAAAATCACCAGGCATTCACTTTTGGCTGTGTGGTTAAGGACTTCAATTTATTGTTAAGGGTTTCTAAAAAAATTCCATATTTCAATAATCTTTTTACACTGGTAATGCTGCTTCATCTTGAATGCCTTGTGCTGCGGGCACCCATTATGTTTTGACAGCATTCTGGCTGGCTACCACAGAAGAACAAGGAGAATAGAATAGAATATATCTTTGATTAAAGCAATCTCCGTGGCTGAGTGGGTATCATACTAGGCTTGGACGCAGGAGGTCCAGGTTCGATTCCCGGCGGGGCCAGGGTTTTTTTGGCTCTGACTAGACAAACCAAAATAAGCAATGACAAACTGTGCTTACCTTGAACGATTTACAGAAGAGTTGCCCTGTTTTGAAGATCTTTGGTCTCCTGCACTTGCAGACCGCTGGACTAAACATGGCTTGGGCTTACCCGAAGAACCATAGCTGAAATGACATCAAACAAAACAGTTTTTAACTGAGGGTAAGATAATAAGATAGTGAAATGATAGGTACTATGTTTTCACCAAGGGTAAGAGTTAAAGAGAGAGAAAAAAAAGTAATTTGTTTCCATCTAACTCATTTATGTTGCTCTTGCAAGAATAATATTGAAAAAAGTCTTGAAAAAATCAGTTTGCAGTCTAAAAGGTTCTTTTTCTCTCCCCTTATATCTAATAATAAAAATCTTTTAGGCCCACTCAAGTTGACATAAGTAGGTACCTTCACATGTCATCATAATAAGGAATATGATTTTGAACAAAAGGTAAGCCCATTATTAAATAAGAAGACAATATCATGTCTTTACAACTAAATGTACCTACTTAAACTGAGTCTGAGTTTACCCCTTGAGTTACTGAGATGAAGGGGATAAACTCAGACTGAGTTTAATTACAGTTCATTATGAAGTAACTTCCCGAGATCAATAGGCTGTCAATACTTACCTCTGTACTTCACCTACCTACTTACATGCCCCTATTTTATTTTTATGCAATTTAGGAGTTAAGTTCATTTAGATTTAGAAGCTTTCGAAGCATTAGATTCCGAGGCACAATCACAACTAACCTTTTTGGAGAACGTTCTTGAATTGTTCTAAATCTTGACTGATGAGAGCGTCATAAAGTTCGGTGGTCATCTTAATACACGGCAGTGCACTAGGCCAAGTTCCAGTAAGCGCGCCTGTGTATATTAAACTTCGCCTTTGAGCAATGTTTTCCTCAAATAACGTGACACTCCAGAGGTCTTTTGGCTTCCATTTCTTGTGCAATTCTTGGTAAACTTATTGTTAGATGGCTTAGGTTGGGCTACAAAGCAGGTATGCGCAAGGACGAGACAAAAAGTATGATCGGTTCGATTATTTATTTTTTGTTACTGAAATCCTGACGTTCTTGATATTAATTTTTCTTAGATAGCAAGCACAATATTCATTTGCACCAGAGTAGTGTTTTACTCGTTTCTTTTAAATATTTTGAAGATATTTTAAATATTTATTATACATGAACCCACGCCCTTTTGGTTATCAGAAGGGCGTGGGTTCAATCCTTGCCGAGATTTGGAATTTTATTATTGTTTGAGAATTTGACCCCAGTAATAGTAGTACCCTGGATGGGTGAATTGCTGGGGTGAATTTACCTCACCCAGCCTGAATGGGACCGGGTAAACCACCAGCTGATTGTTCTGACAGTTACCCATTCACGCCCTTTTGGTTATCAGAAGGGCGTGGGTTCAATTCTTGCCGAGATTTGGAATTTTATCCTCATTGTTTGAGAATTTGACCCCGGTAATAGTAGTACCCTAGATGGGTGAATTGCTGGGGTGAATTTACCTCACCCAGCCTGAATGGGACCGGGTAAACCACCAGCTGATTGTTCTGACAGTTACCCATCCAGATACCAACCACGCGCGATGTTGATTAACTTCAGTGACCCATTGGGAACTGGGGCATTTCCACGTGCAACCGTTGGCTTCCTCAATGATCCTCACGAGGTTGAGTGAACCCCAAAGGAGCTAACAGTTGGCTGTATCTCTTCTATGGAAAACAATTTTAGTAAAAACTTTTATCAGGGACCTAAGATAAAAAACTATGACATTTTTATGAAGATTAACATGTTGGGATGTACCTACTGTTCAATCCTTTGGTACCTACCTACCTTTCGAGGTAGGTAGTAAAGTAGGGCTCTACCTATTTCACATGCAGTGTACCTACAGCTACTGTAGTAGGTACAGTACCTCTACTCCGCCCGACTCTTTTTTGAGCCTAAACAGTTCAAAATAAACGCTTCCAAAGAAAAAGGGACTTGAAGAAGAAAAAAAGTTGAGTCGTGAGGGAATTCGGAAAAGCGTAAAAGGAAATTCCTACGGGAATTTCTCGAGCTAAGTATATCATCAGGACTCAGTTATTCAAACAGACGAGGTTCGTTCTCTGAACGGCTGGCTTTCCACTATCCTGTCTTCCTTCTCTCTTCGTTTTTGAGACCATAAGACCTCAGTTCATTGTCATCCCTCTATGAAACCTCATTTTTCTTTCTTTTTAATAATTTTCGGCTTTTGAACCCTCTCATGGAATGATTACTTACTCTGAGAATACTCCTCTCCCATCTGAGGGGGATAAGCCTCATCCCAGTCTACTGTATCATCATCTAGCAACACAACCACATGACACTCTCTATCGCCGCGCTGGGCTGAGTTCACCATCAGGGGAAGTATGAGGTCCTCGAGGAAAACTTCGAACTGACAGCGTGCTCCCTCGTTGGATAACTCGTGAAGGAGACCACCTGAAAGTAAAGAGGAAATTTGTTACTACCCTAATCCTAATGTTTAACCGTCGTTTTTATTTCATACAATACAATCGGCAGTATAAGCAGGGTATCTTCTATTCTATTCTAGACTTGTGTGGTCTGTGTCGTAGTATATGTCTATCTGAGGGACTTTAATAAGGAAGTGTACCAGCTCAGTCTGACTTTTATAAGATTGAAGGATGCTATACTCACGCAGGTTCTGGCAGCGTACTGTGTGTGCGTCGAATGGTACTAGCAAATAGTCACAAATTGAAATTAATTTTGAAAGTAGGTATGTTGAAAATCTATTTTTTACTTACCTAGGTACCTATCCGTTGGAATAAGAAATTAAGCAAAGCAAGAAAGCAAAATCGCAAAAGGGGTGGCATCCCTACCTATTGTACTTATATGCAGTTTGAAAATTGAAATTAATTTTGAAAGTATGTTGAAAATCTATTTTTTACTTACCTACCTATCCGTTGGAATAAGAAATTAAGCAAAGCAAGAAAGCAAAATCGCAAAAGGGGTGGCATCCCTACCTATTGTACTTATGCAAGTAAGTATATTTAGTTTGTGTGTTTAGTTTCGATTTTAACCTCGACATAGCGAAAAATAGAGACTTCGTTATATCGAGGTTCCACTGTACCTCTTCTATGGAAAACAATTTTAGTAAAAACTTTTATCAGGGACCTAAGATATAAAACTATGACATTTTTATGAAGATTACCATGTTGGGATGTACCTACTGTTCAATCCTTTGGTACCTACCTTTCGAGGTAGGTAGTAAAGTAGGGCTCTACCAATTTCACATGCAGTGTACCTGTGTACCTACACCTAACTTGGTGTAGTCTGTAGTAGGTACAGTACATCCACTGCGCCCGACTCTTTTTTGAGCCTGAACAGTTCGAAATAAACGCTTCCGAAGAAAAAAGGACTTGAAGAAGAGAAAAAGTTGAGTCGTGAGGGAATTCGGAAAAGCGTAAAAGGAAATTCCTACGGGAATTTCTCGAGCTAAGTATATCATCAGGACTCAGGACATATCGATCAGTTTTCTTCTAGGTAGGTATATTTCTAGATGTATAGGTATGTTTAGGTAGGTCCCTCATATAATATAGGAGCGTATTTGCCGTCCATATTTTCATAGTATCTACACGTTATGGTAGAAAGATGTAAACGCTATGTCTTATGAAGGGCTCTTAGGGCTTTCACCTCAGCAAGCTCAAACTTTGCAGAGGATTCGATAAATTGTGAGAGATGTTTGGATGCTCCAAATTTCCGGAGTCTGGCCCACGCCCCACAGTCACAGAATGAAAGCCCTAGGGGGACCCGGGCCCCTCGGGCCCCTTAAATACGGCCCTGTCCCTATACATGGAAGAAATTAGGTGTCAATTAATTTCCAAACTTTCGGGTCTCACTATGTAATGTATTTACCTACCATTGTACCAGAACCTACTTACAAACTCTTGGAAAAATATTGGAATAAAGATAACATATAGGTACCCACGTTGCGCTACGTAATTTTCAAGAAAATAAACACAATTAATAATAATGTTCGTTAGTAATATCATGGATAAGATACCAATATGTGCTGATAACTTTTCATTACGCAACCCTCGTCATTGGGTTTTTTTCTCCCTCCTTTCCTTCCCCCTTCCTTCCTCCCTTCTCTCCTTCCTCCCTAATTCCTTCACTTCCCTCCTCTTTCTATTTGGTAAAAAAATTGTAGGTTGTAGGCATTTGGAATAAAGATAACATATAGGTACCCACGTTGCGCTACGTAATTTTCACGAAAATAAACACAATTAATAATAATGTTCTGTAGTAATATCATGGATAAGATACCAATATGTGCTGATAACTTTTCATTACGCAACCCTCGTCATCGGTTTTTTTTCTCCCTCCTTTCCTTCCCTCTTCCTTCCTCCCTTCTCTCCTTCCTCCCTAATTCCTTCACTTCCCTCCTCTTTCTATTTGGTAAAAAAATTGTAGGTTGTAGGCATTAAGAATAAGATACATTTTAAATGAGTCAGATTAGTGGAGACGCCAAAACCACCTCCAAATTTTTATACTTGCATATTAGTGGAGACGCCAAAATCTCCTCCAAATTTTTATACTTACATACCTATTAGTGGAGACGCCAAAATCCCCTCCAAATTTTTATACTTACATACCTATTAGTGGAGACGCCAAAATCCCCTCCAAATTTTTATTCTTACATATTAGTGGAGACGCCAAAACCACCTCCAAATTTTTATACTTTCATACTAGTGGAGACGCCAAAATCTCCTCCAAATTTTTATACTTACATATTAGTGGAGACGCCAAAATCTCCTCCAAATTTTTATACTTACATATTAGTGGAGACGCCAAAATCCCCTCCAAATTTTTATACTTACATATTAGTGGAGACGCCAAAACCACCTCCAAATTTTTATACTTACATATTAGTGGAGACGCCAAAATCCCCTCCAAATTTTTCCCTCGTAATTTTCTCTATTGAGTTTGCTGGAGTTGAAATAATTCCGTCAAAGGGTAAGATAATAAGATAGTGAAATGATAGGTACAATATTTTCACCAAGGGTAAGAGTTAAAGAGAGAGAGAAAAAAAAGTAATTATGTCTCCATCTAACTCATTTATGTTGCTCTTGCAAGAATAATATTGAAAAAGTCTTGAAAAAATCAGTTTGCAGTCTAAAAGGTTCTTTCTCTCTCGCCTTATATCTAATAATAAAAATCTTTTAGGCCCACTCAAGTTGACATAAGTAGATACCTTCACATGCCATCATAACAAGGAATATGATTCTGAACTTTAGCCCATTATTAAATAAAAAGACAATATCATGTCTTTACAACTAAATGTACTTAAACTGAGTCTGAGTTTACCCCTTGAGTTACTCAGATGAAGGGGATAAACTCAGACTGAGTTTAATTACAGTTCATTATGAAGTAACTTCCCGAGATCAATAGGCTGTCAATAATTACCTCGCACAACAATCAAAGACATTCAAAACGAAAAATAGTTCGGTTGAAATCCGACTTCGTCCGAACAACTATTATGAAAATTGCCCTTAATCCAGTGTGTTTACGCCACTAGAAAAACAATGAATTTCCACTCACATTGAAATCATTGAATGCCATTATCATCAAACATAATAAGATAGAAATGTCATTATGTCATTGCAATTGTTCCATCACATCCTACCATTCCTACCCCACTGGTTTTCTAGTCAGCTCGATGGAAAACATGGAAAGTAAAGATTGGGGGAAAAACCACGGAGAATTTGGCAACATTCTGTCGGACATGGGATTTTGGCCTAGGGGTGCACATTTTGGTGTTTATAGTAACGTTATACAGGGTGCGATAGAGTATTCCAACTGTCCCCATGTCATAAGAAATGAGAAACAGAATGTGTCCTTATTGATTGATGGTCAATCAGGAATAATCATGAGTTTATTTTTATTACTATTAATTTCTCCTTTAAAAGTTTAAAACATCTCACAGAAAATATACTTATTTTCTTATTTGTTTTAATTTTCTTGTCCTTATTCAGGCAGTATTTGATGGTATTATATTCTTTTTTCTGTTTCAGGTGAACAGGAAAATCAGGCAAAGGGTAAGTTTTTCTCTTTATTTATTTTTTCTGTTTCAGGTGAACAGGAAAATCAGGCAAAGGGTAAGTTTTTCTCAGGTTTTATCTGCACTTTCATTTGTCAAAATGATCCTCATTCTGTCAAGAACAAGAAGTTCCTACTTTGGTCAGAGAAGGGTCGACATCCGTAAAACAAGATTCATAAACCTGACAGTTAGATCTGTAACTGAAGATGATTTTCGACAGGTAACATTTGAACTCGTCAGTTTCGATCATATTCATAAAATCGATCGTTTTGGTTGAAGGCGTGCTATTCTCAGGTGTTGTTATCGAATTTGTTTCTGGCTCCTCATATTGTTCATATTCTATGTCTTTTTCGATTAATTCTGTCTCTTCGGAGCCATATTCTATTTCTTCCTCTGTATCACTCTCCGTTTCGCCCCGTGTCTCATAAGGACTTTCCAATCTTTTCATTGGTCCTTCAACTCCTTCACTACTGCTCTGTTTCATTTTGGCCTTTGAAAACTTTAACTCTTTTCCTCCACTACCGTGATCTCCATCATATGAACATGCATTTCGGCTGCCACATCCATGCTCCCTTGGGGGATGCCTCTCTTTGTGCACATCACTCCACTCATACTCCCTGTTTGAAGTTTGAATTTTCCCCAGCAACTCGTCTATTTGTCTCATGAACGCTTCACTTTGGCTTTTGACATAGTTGAAACGATTGTGTGCAGTCGTATTTGCTTTGCTGACCGAGTCAAAGTCACTCTCACAGTCCAGATTGTCCAGGGCGGTTGTGTAGTCGCCATCCCCTATTCCCGTCGCGGACGTGCTTCCCCCCGAACAATAATCATCGAGGCAGATCTCCAACTGTTTTACATCGGCCCCGCTTTCCAGCAGTTTGTGCAAACACAAGTCACGGTCGTCGTAGCTTAACTTCTGTGATCTGAAGGGACATCGTGTGCCTATCCGCCTAATTTTTATGAATGTACCAACCTCAGTGGTGTAGTGGTTAGCACGGTGGACTCTGGATCTGGAGGTTGGTGGTTCGAGTCCCAGTCAAGTCATTAAATTTAGCGTACCTAGTTTATCAAGCGAGGAAGGACATTTGTGACAAGCATTTAATGCTCAACACAATTAAAAATTCCTTCTATGAATGTAATCGTTTTGCTGGCAGACAAATACATAGTTATTTCAGTAGAGAAAATAAGTTTTAAAGGAAAAATCTTCTGAGGTGATTTTGGCATCTCCACTAATTTGAAATTTTATTATACGATCAGAGGGTTCAAAGTTCCACCCTTGTGACCTATTCCAAGTACCAGCCACACTTAACGTTGCTTGACATAGGTGATCTATTCCGATACCATATAATTTCCTCACTTCTACTCCTGCTGCGATAGAGTCAACATCTATCTTGGTCTGAAGATGATGTCCTGTGCTGAGTGACATCGAAAGTTTACCAATATAAAATACTAATAATCGAAATTGTCCTGATAAAGATATTACTAGTTTTATCTGAATTTGATTATTATTTCTAATTCTATTTTTATTTATTTATTTATTTTTTTTCAATTTAATTCCAAGCCAAGTATTGTGCAGTCCATGTTTCTTCCACTCAGCTTACTCATGTTTTCTTACATTGCTACTTCACAAACCTCTTAAAAAAAACCTTTATTTTATATGTATCTCACCTCATTTGGCATGACCACTATAATAATCCACAACCACTATAATCATTGCCAAGATAACAATTGCCAATAACTCCACAGCAGTCCACAGTCTCATTTGTACTATTCTTGAGTCCAAACATTGTTTTTCAAGGGAGACAAGTATTTCTATTGAAAACTCCGCAAAATATTTCGAATGCTCGCGAAAACACAAATCTCTCCCTCTTTCCTGAATGTGAATAACCATCGCATGAAACATCGTTTTGTATTGTTTGAGTGTGAAAACAGGATTGGTATAACAATATTATTAATGATAACTCAGTGCCGAAGCTGTCTGAGTGATAAGGGGAGTTGAAAATTTGCAGTATTATAAAAAACCACTCCCTTTACGGGACCCCCAAAACACCAAAATTGCTAAAAATTAAAATCTAACGTCCTTCAGGTCTAAAAATTTGCAGATCCAGAATCGAGAACCTTGTGCGAGTAAATACTCAACCACTTTACATTTCTTTACGGTTCCTCCGCGAAGGACCGACGCAGCTCAAAATAGGTATACCGAATTAGCCCATTGAGCCCATTCCCCTCAGGTCCGTGTTGAGCTACTAGCTCAATTTCATTAAAATCGTACAGACCGTCGGAAAATTAAAGCACAACAATCAAAGACATTCAAAACGAAAAATTGTTCGGTTGAAATCCGACTTCGTCCGATCAACTATTATACAAATTGCCCTTAACCCAGTGTGTTTACGCCACTAGAAAAATTATGAATTTCCACTCACATTGAAATCATTGAATGCCATTACATATCATCAAACATAATAAGACAGAAATGTCATTATGTCATTGCAATTGTTCCATCACATCCTACCATTCCTACCCCACTGGTTTTCTAGTCAGCTCGATGGAAAACATGGAAAGTAAAGATTGGGGGAAAAACCACGGAGAATTCGGCAACATTCTGTTGGACATGGGATTTTGGCCTAGGGGCGCACATTTTGGTGTTTATAGTAACGTTATACAGGGTGCGATAGAGTATTCCAACTGTCCCCCTGTCATGAGAAATGAGAAACAGAATGTGTCCTTATTGATTGATGGTCAATCAGGAATAATCATGAATTAATTTTTATTACTATTAATTTCTCCTTTAAAAGTTTAAAACATCTCACAGAAAATATACTTATTTTCTTATTTGTTTTAATTTTCTTGTCCTTATTCAGGCAGTATTTGATGGTATTATATTCTTTTTTCTGTTTCAGGTGAACAGGAAAATCAGGCAAAGGGTAAGTTTTTCTCAGGTTTTATCTGCACTCCTATTTGTCAAAATGATCCTCATTCTGTCAAGAACAAGAAGTTCCTACTTTGGTCAGAGAAGGGTCGACATCCGTAAAACAAGATTCATACGGAATATGTGTTTTCTCTTGAGACTTCCCCAACTCTGACATAGATCATCATTGATGTGAAATACCAGGGGGAGTGGCAAAACGAGGGAAATTTGGTGAGAGGGAGGTAAAATGGGAAAGAGAGATGGGAATGGAGTACGGTAAAGAGAAGAAGAAAATGAGGGAGGGGGAGATAAAGGTGAGGAAAAAGGGAGAAATTGATAGGGAGGAGGTATGATGGTAATAGAGGCAGGGCCGCATAGGGAGAGAGAGAAATAGGTAAGATGAGCGGGAAATGGGTACCTATGAAAGAGGGATAAAGGAGAATGAGTAAACGTGGGAAAGGATGTGTGGGAGAAATCCAATGAGGGGAGGAAATATTTATGGGAATTATGATGAGCTACAAACTAGGAGGAGAGAGGGAGGGAATGTGGTAAGGGAATTGTTAGCTGGAAATTCTGAGGTTTGGACTATAGGGGGAAAAAAGCTGCCAATTGTTTGCCAACTGGAGCTTTGCCGCCCGCCCCCTGGGACATTGCAGTTGCTCCTATGACAGGGTGCATATAGTCATTCTTTGGATTTTTGAACAGGGCGCCAAATGAGCTTGATCCGGCCCTGAAACAATGTCTTTCTTATGTTCCTATATATGTAAGTACCCATTAGTACTTTTCAGGAACTTTTTTCTTCTGTATTTTCATTCTTTGGCCTTTACACCCAAAACTCATAGATTTTTCTTTGGTAGGTACATTGTTTTTGATTCTATGGCCTCTCTACACAGAATTCTCAGGATTGCTTTGTTTTTATTTACACAGAAAATAAAATTACAAAAGCTGAGGTCTACACCTATGTGCCTACCTTTTAAACTGGGTTGCCATACTTTCTAAATTCTCATGAATATCTCATGTTAACTATGTATAGGATGTTTGTGTTGGTCTGAATCTCTGAAATGTATCAAATGTATGAATCTGTATGTTTTCCAGTGGCGTAAACAATATTTGCCAAAGTTACGTGCTCTCACAGTCTAGATTGTCCAGGGCGGTTGTGTAGTCGCCATCCCCTATTTCCGTCGCGGACGTGCTTCCCCCCGAACAATAATCATCGAGGCAGATCTCCAACTGTTTTACATCGGCCCCGCTTTCCAGCAGTTTGTGGGCGAGATTGAGCCGATTATTTTTGATGGCGAGGAAGAGCGGTGTGGAGCCGTCCATTGTTTTCTGATTCAGATCGACCTCGTGGCAAAGCTCGAGCAATGTGTCTAGGAATTGGTCGGAGTGGCGTGGACATTTGTTGGTGCAGATCATGTGAACGATGGACATACCGTACTCGGGTAGGATTGTGTTTGGATCAGCACCTGGTGGCGGGAAAAGGAAGTTTAAACAAAGATGTACATACCAAATATGAGAGATGTGCTTACCTAGATACGATAGAATGGTTAATTTTATTTGAAAGTATTTACTTACTACCAAAGTGTTCCGTAGGTACTTCACCTACCTATTTACATGTCCCTATTTTATTTTTATGCGATTTAGGAGTTAAGTTCATTTAGATTTAGAAGCTTTTGAAGCATTAGACTCCGAGGTCCGAGGCACAATCACAACTAACCTTTTTGGAGAACGTTCTTGAATTGTTCTAAATCTTGACTGATGAGAGCGTCATAAAGTTCGGTGCCAAGAAACCAGCTCTCCGTCAGTTGAACAAACCATCCATCTAGATCCATGTTGACTTACTCAACGCTGAACCCGGTTGATAAATAAACGCGCCTCAGAATTCATAAATAGGTTCAATGTGATGAATCAGGAGGAATGTAGCAATTTGGGAAACAATACACTGTCTTTCAGGTTAAACATTGTATGAAAATATATTATTGTCGGAGTAAAGACACGGAGACCACGGTCAAACCTATAATAAAATTATCGGAGTAAAAAAATGACACTTTAAAATTTGAAACACTTAGCACTTCCAAACGAAGAAAAACGCAGCTCGCTTGCGAAAGAAACAGATCTACTCATCTACCGAAATAAATTGGCCAAGGTCTAGGAAGAAGACAGATCCATGTTGACTTACTCAACGCTGAATCCGGTTGATAAATAAACGCGCCTCAGAATTCATAAATAAGATCAATGTGATGAATCAGGAGGAATGTAGCAATTTGGGAAACAATACACTGTCTTTCAGGTTACACATTGTATGAAAATATATTATTATCGGAGTAAAGACACGGAGACCACGGTGTAAAGACCAAACTTATAATAAAATTATCGGAGTAAAAAAATGACACTTTAAAATTTGAAACACTTAAGCTAATTCCAAACGAAGAAAAACGCAGCTCGCTTGCGAAAGAAACAGATCTACTCATCTACCGAAATAAATTGGCCAAGGTCTAGGAAGAAGATTGGTAGTAGGCATTATATGTAGAAACACATCTAGATCGGGTCTGGATGAAACAACGTAGATTCGGAGATGCGTTGCTAAACCTGTGCTCGCCTTTTACCAGACCTAGAAAACCCCATCCCGACCCATACTACAAACAAAGGTCCGCCTCTGTGTGCTCATCAGGTATCGGGTAGACCTGACAGGCGCACCTAATCAGGTGTACCTCTCAGATCTACCTGATAGTGAGTGGCTGGCCAAAGGCTTCATACCTACGTTCGTATATTATAATAAAATGGGTCTAATTATTATTTTTCGTGAAACGTTAAAATTGAAAAACTCCTCTCTCATTAAGAAAACGAATTTCGTGTGCGTTTTTTAAACAAAGCAGACAACTTTGTACATAAAACGGTTTGATAATGGCATACGGCATCGGCATAGGTCTAAGTGGAGCAAAAGATTATCATCATTCATCTCCCTTAAATGAGAGACAGACCCATTAGTTCCTGGAATTTTTCCACCAAACAAAACACACGTATTAAAATTTCACTCAGAGGCCCCTCTTTCAGATAAACATTGAAAATACATAAGCGGCCCGCCACTGCAATTACGCCCTAATCACACCCAAAGAGGATAAAATAGGGAACCTGGAAATGTTTCGGTTCCATTATTACACCTCATCTCTCTATGAACGGACCTGACGTAAGGTTCCTACCGAAAATTCGTACGAAACTCGGTTTTTTGTTTACATTATTCTCCTGAAATATTATTTCACCCCCGGATTATGAATGAAAATCTCAAAACTTCTCCGGACCCCTTTTTATTTGTTTTTTACCTCCTGTAAGTCCTGCAAAACTTTTCCAGTTAAATTTCATCTCATTTAATTTTATTTATTTTCCTCGACTTTTACCAGAATCGCACAAAACATGACTTTAATTATTATGGTGAACTATGGATACCACCTCAAGGGTGATTGCGTTCAAGTGTAGGATGTTTTCCGACAGTATACTTCCGACAGTAGGTAGGTAAGTCTTATATCTCATTTTATTCTAGTCTTAAGTGTCTTTAATGTTCTTTGTCTTTTGTGTTTGACTTGTGTTTCACAATATTGTAGAATAAACATTAAATAAAGTTACATTTACAAATTTACAAACATGCCCTACATAAGTAGGTAACTACAGGTACCTACGGTTTTTGAGGTGTCTTTCAATGCTTAGGGTGTTTATAAAGGGCTAACATGAATGGATGGACAAGTTTAATGCCACGTCTGATAGACCACTGTCTGTCAGACGTTCTGAGCGTGAGTGGCGTTCATAAAAGAGCTAGAACTTACAAGTATAACTAACTAACTAACTACTAATATTAACCAATAGTCTACCTTCTCGTAGCCCGGGGCGGATTTTATCCTGATGAGATAATGTTCGTTCTCGGAACGGCTGGCTTTCTCCTATCCTGTCTTCCTTCTCTCTTCGATTGTCGACCTAGCGCTTACAAGGCAGACGCGCTACACTCCAACCTAACTAGACTGTCCAATTTTCTAACTTTATTGACATTTTCAATACTCTTGACCCGAAACCCGAAGATCTGAGTTTTTTCTTTTACGAATTTAACAAAAGACGTGAGGTGAAAGACGTCTCTCTGGGCATAAGTGTAAGGTGTAACTGTAAAGGAAAACAATAGATAATAATATTAATGAAAATAATAATCATCGTCATCGTCATCACCACCATCACCATCACCATCACCATCATCATCGTCATGGTCATCATCATTATCATCATTACCACCTACACCTACCTATTCTCTTCCTGTTTTCAGGCAGAATTGTAAAATGGCGGCCCTACGAAAGTTGCGTCTCATCTACAGGAGATTTGAGTTCTGGGATCCGTCAGTGAGCCCTTTGGATTTCCTATGGTTTAGTACAGGCGCCATTGCAGTTTCCAAAAGGGAACCGGTTCCGTTTCCGAAAGTTTCTCCGAGAGGAAAATACACCTTCTAAGCTATAATAAATTATTGTTCGTTTTCTGGTGATTCTTTTTCCATCGTCATCATTACCACCTACACCTACCTATTCTC